>NW_003852688.1:518033-520459 GCF_000181295.1 Otolemur garnettii
TAGGTGATTCTCTTGCCTCAGCCTCCCAAGTAGCTGGAACTACAGGCACCCACCACAATGCCCAGCTATTTTTTTGTTGCAGTTTGGCTGGGGCTGAGTTCGAACCCACCACCTTTGGTATACAGGGCCAGCACCCTACCCACTGAGCTACAGGAGCCGCCCACTTTTATTTTTTGTTTTTGGTTTTTTTTGAGACAGAGCCTCAAGCTGTCACCCTGCGTAGAGTGCTGTGGCATCACAGCTCACAGCAACCTCCAACTCCTGGGCTCAAGTGATTCTCCTGCTTCTGCCTCTCATATAGCTGGGACTACAGGTGCCTGCTACAACACCCAGCTATTTTTTGGTTGTAGCGGTCATTGTTGTTTGGTGGGCCTGGGCTAGATTCAAACCTGCCAGCTCAGGTGTATGTGGCTGGCACCTTAGCCACTTGAGCCACAGTCGCCGAGCCAGCTTTTAGGTTTTTGGATACAGAATCTCACTTGGTCACCCTGGGTAGAGTGCTGCAGCATCATAGCTTATAGCAACCTCAAACTCCTGGGCTCAAGTGATTATCTTGCCTCAGCCTCCCAAGTAGCTGGGACTACAGGCACCTGCCACAACGTCTGGCTTATTTTTAGAGACAGGGTCTTGCTCTGGCTCAAACTGATCTTGAACCTGTGAGTTCAGGTAATCCACCCACTATAGGCTCCCAGAGTGCTATGATTACAGGCGTGAGCCACCATGCCCAGCCCTGCCTGGCTATTTATTTTATTTTATTTTATTATTTTTTTTGACATAGTCTCACTATGTTGGCCTCAGTAGAGTGCTGTGGTGTTATAGCTCACAGCAACCTCCAACTCTTGGGCTTAAGCGATTCTGTTGCTTCAGCCTCCCAAGTAGCTGGGACTACAGGCACCCACCACACTCCCAGCTATTTTTTGTTGCAGTTGTCATTGTTATTTAGCTGGCCTGAGCTGTGTTCAAACCCACCAGCCCAGGTGTATGTGGCTGGTACCATAACCACTATACTAAAGGCACCGACCCCTGGCTATTTTTTTAGAGACAGGGTCTCACTCTGGCTCAGGCTGGTCTCAAACCATGAGCTCTGGCTGGTCTTAAATTCATAATCTCAATCGTCAAGCGATCCATCCAGCATGACCTCCCAGAGTGCTAGGATTATAGGTGTGAGCCACCGTGCCTGGCCCTAATTTTTAATTACTTTAATTCACACATACAATTTGTACATACCAGGCTGGGCGTGGTGGCTGACATCTGTAATCCTAGAATCTGGGAGGCTGAAGTGGGTGAATAACCTGAACTCCCAGGTTCGAAACCAGACTCAAGAGAGCGACCCCATCTCTAAAAACAGCCGGTGTTGTATCAGGCACCCGTAGTCCCAGCTAATTGGGAGGATGAGGCAAGAGAATCACTTGAGCCCAAGAGTTTGAGGTTGTGGGGACCGATGACACCATGGCACTCTACCAAGGGCAACAAAGTGAGACTCTGTCTCAAAAAAGAAAAAAAAAAATTGTACATACTTAAAAGGTATAGAGTGATATTTTCATAAACATATACAATGTATAATGATCAGATCAGGGTAAATAGCATATCCATCACCTCAAACATTTATCACTTCCTTGTGATGGGAATATTGAAAATCTACTCTTCTATCCTTGTTAGTATAGTGGTTCATAAAAAAAAAGAAAAAGAAAATCTACTATGTTAGTTATTTGAAAATATACAATAAATTGTTAATTTAGTTACTCTCCAGTATTATAGAACACTAAAACTCATTGCTACTATCGAGCTGTATGTTTGTATCTGTTACTCAACTATGCCCACACCTCCTACCCTTCCCCACCTCTATTAACCCTATTCTAGGCACTACTCCTAAGAGATCAACTTTTTTAGCTCACATATGGGGGCGAGAACATACAGCCTTTATGTTTCTGGGCCTGGCATATTTCACTTAACACGATGTCCTTCAAGCTCATCCATGTTGCATCAAATGACAGAATTTCATTCTGTTTTATGGCTTAATAGTATTCCATTGTGTATATATATCACATTTTATCAGTTCCTCTGTTGCTAGACACTTAGGTTGATTTTATATCTTGGCTATCATGCATAGTGCTGCAATAAACGTAGCGAGCAGATATCTTTTTGACAGACCGATTTCCTTTCCTTTGGATATATAGTCAGTAGTGGGACTTGCTAGATCATATGGTAGCTCTATTTGAGGAAACTCCATACTGTTTTTCATAATGGTTGCGCTAATTTACATTCTCACCAACCGGGTGGAAGAGGTTCCCTTTTCTCTACATCCTTGCCAGCATTTGTTATTTTCTGCCTTTCTTATAACAGCCATTCTAACTGGGGTGAGATAGTATCTCCCTGTATTTTCCAGATTATTAGTGAGATTGAGAATTTTTCATTTACTTGTTGGC
>NW_003852688.1:522042-525120 GCF_000181295.1 Otolemur garnettii
GGCGTTGTGGCAGGCACCTGTAGTCCCAGCTACTTGGGAAGCTGAGGCAAGAGAATCACTTTAGCCCAAGAGTTTAATGTTGCTGTGAGCTATGATAGCAGGGCACTGTACCGAGGGCAACAAAGTAAGACTCTATCTCAAAACAACAATAACAAAATATGTCTTATAACTAGGCACGGTAGCTCACACCTATAATCCTAGTGGTCTGGGAGGCTGAGGCAAGAGGATCACTTAACATCAGGAGACCAGCCTGAGCAAGATGCAAGACCCACTCTTTACTAAAAACAAAAGTTAGCCAGGCATTGTGGTGGCACATATAGTCCCAGCTTCTTGGGAGGCTGAGGCAGGAGAATTGCTTGAACCAAGAAGTGTGAGTTTGCTGTGAGCTATGACATCATAGCACTCTAGCCTGGGCAATAGAGTCAAACTCTGTCTCAAAACAAAAAAAATCCAAAAAAACATAAGAGGAACTATACCTAACAAATGCAATCAGTGTAACCTAGTTTCTTGTACCCTCAACGAATCTCCAATAATAATAAAAAAATAAAATAATAAAAGAACATTCTCTCCGGAGCACAGTGGTACAATCATAGCTTATGACAGCTTCAAACTCCTGGGCTTAAGCAATCCTCCTACCTTAGCCCCCTGACTACAGGCATGAGCCACACCTGGCTAACTTTTTTTATTATTTTTAGAGATGGGGGTCTCACTATGTTGCTCAGAGTGGTCTCAGGTGATCCTCCTGCCTTACCCTCCTAAAGTGTTGGGACTACAGGTATGAGCCGCTGTGCCCAGCCTGTGAAATTAATCTTTAAAGAACTGCTCTGGGGAGATGGAATAGACATACCTGTCCCTATACCTCCCACTAATACAACTAAAACAAATCTAAGGCTCTGAAAGGTGGAAAGAAATAGGCAAGCCAGCAAGGGACCTTAGAACACAAAGAACACAGTCATGAGTTCCCTGAATTGTCTTTTTCCTCTTCTTCCCAGAAGGGGAGCTGAGGAAGCCAGCAATGCAGAAATGTGAAGGGGCACAAACAAACAAAAAGTTCCAACAATAGCCTGCTCTCACTAGCCAGAGAGCAAGAAAGGGATGGCCTAGCAAGACAGAAAGCTTTTAAATAATAATTCCCCTATGCTAGTGAATCATTACAGAAAAAACTGAAGTCTTGACAGTCTGGGAAAGATTATCTCAGGCTCTTTGGTGACAAAGGACAGAGATTCCTTTAAGAGATAGACAGCAGGGTGTGTTACGGAAAAAGGAACCCAGGAGAAACCCAACAGGGGAGCTCACGAAGGCCAGAAACTGAGGGATCCTCTTTCTTTTCTCCTCAAATCTCATGGCATCTCTGTCTCAGACAGTTGGCTCTTTCATCACCCCCCACCCCACCTCCCAGCCTGTGCCTGCAGCCTCCTGGTTTTTGCATGGTTCAACCTTGAACATGATCCAGTGGTTCTCCCACTCCAAACTGTGCTCTACATGATGGCAATTCTTCGGACAGTCGTTTAGCATCCGTCTATATTCCTAACTGACTCAACCCCTCAATTTTCTAATTCCAATTTTCAATTCTCCTCCTCTCTCTAAAAAAAATCAGTTCAGTTCAGTTTGTCTCTTTTTTTTTTTTTGAGACAGAGTCTCACTTGTCACCCTTGGTAGTATGCTCTGGCATCACAGCTCACAGCAACCTCAAACTCTTTGGCTCAAGTGATTCTCTTGCCTCAGCCTCCCAAGTACCTGGGACTACAGGTGCTCGCCACAATGCCTGGCTATTTTTAGAAACAAGGTCTCACTCTTGCTCAGGCTCGTCTCAAATCTGTGAGCTCAAGCAATCCACCCACCTCAGCCTCCCAAGTGCTAGGCATGAGCCACCGTGCCTGGCCTCAGTTTCTCTTTTTTGAGACAGCTGCAAGTCTTGCACCTGGGCAGCCTATGGATGGCTGATTCATGTCCAGCTCTGGTCCAGTTCACTGTGGGCCAGGGCTTAGGGTCTTATCCAAATTATGGTGGGTCCTTGAAATATGCCGAGCAGATAGGCAAACAAGTAAACACATAAATGATAGCGACCATGGTGAGTGCCAAACAATGAATCAAGGTGAATCCCTAGGCCTAGAGGAGTCAGGGAAAGCTGAACAGAGGAGAAGGTAATCTGAAGAAGCAGGTGTCTGCCAGGGAAGTGTGGAAAGGAGGGCATTCCAGGAGGAGGAACAGGAGGGACAAATGCAAGCTGTTGTAACAGGTCATGCTGAGTCAGAGCACGGAGAGAAGTCCAAGGGGTCTGGGGTGAGAGTTCATGGGCAGGAGGCTGGGAAGATAAGGTAGGATCAGACTGCAAATAACTGTATGTCCAGTTAGGGAGTTGAGGTTTTTTTCTCACAGGCAACAGGGAGCCAGCCTACATTTATGAAGCAGGGAGGTCATATGGGCTGATGTTCTCTAGAGTCAGGGCTCCTTGCTGCACACGGAATCATTACCTCCTGCCATGGCTGGGCTCTGCTCCTGTATCAGGGCCATTGTACTGGGTGCTTTTACCCCATTATGGATTGCACTTTCTTTAGAGGCAGGAGCCTTCTATTCCCTCCCAAACTCATCACAAATAAATATCATGTCCCTGATCTTGGATGAGGTTCAGTTAGGTCCTAAAGAGGAGAATTTCTCAGGGCTTTTGACCCAAGGAATGGATACCCCATCTTTCAGAGGACCATAAGCTCGGTAACAGTGTAAATGTTGGATCAAAGGGGAGCTTGGAGGAAGACAAGTCAGTTAGGCAGCTGCTGTAAGAGATGAGATCTAGGCAAAAGGTAAAGATCAGACTGGCAGGAGAGAGGGTTGAGAGATGTTCTCCAGGTGGAATCCACAGCATCTGGTAGCTGGCTGGGGTAAGGGGGAAGTAGGGGAAAGAGGCTTTCAGCTTGGGTGAGTGGAGATATGGGTGTGGAGACCGAATAAATGATCACGTGAGACATGGGTCCCACATAGGGACACAATGGAGAGGAAGCAGGCTTGGGAGAAGGATATGGGACAGAGTTTGAGCATGTTGAGTTTTGTGATTTCTATTTTTTTGTTTGTTTGTTTTTG
>NW_003852688.1:526055-527180 GCF_000181295.1 Otolemur garnettii
AAAGAAAGAAAGAAAGAAAGAAAGAAATCCACCTGCCTCGGCCTCCCAGAGTGCTAGAATTATAGGTGTGAGCCACCACACCAGGTCCTGTTTGGCTGTTCTTAGATCAGGTTCTGCAGATGATATGAAAGATAGAAACAGGCCTTGTCTCACCCACACCCCAGGCTAACTATTAAGTCCTATCACCTCTGGTGCCTCCCTACATGGCTACCACAGACATCTCAAAGAATTGCCCTACCAGGCTGGTACTGCCCCTGCTGTGGTTGTGATAATAGGAAACATTTGCATTAAAGAATATGCCATGTACTTAGGTAAAAATGTCTTTTAAAGAAAAATAGACTAGGCACCTGTAGCTCAAGCCGCTAAAATGTCTTTAAAAGAAAAATAGACTAGGCACCTGTAGCTCAAGCCGCTAAGGCACCAGTCACATACACCTGAGCTGGCAGGTTCCAATCCAGCCTGAGCCCGCCAAACAATGATGACTGCAACCTAAAAATAGCCAGGCATTGTGGTGGGTGCCTGTAGCCCCAGCTACTTTTGAGGCAGGAGAATCACTTGAGCCCAGGAGTTGGAATTTGCTCTGAGCTGTGATACCATGGCACTCTACCCAGGGTGACAGCTGGAGGCTCTGTCTCAAAAAAAAAAGAAAAACAAATGATCCCATGAAGGGTGTGGGCAAGGGCTCTTTGCATAGTCTTAGCCCAGATGCAGCCACACAAGAGATGATCGCAGCCACACAAGAGATGATCCCAGCCCCTAGCTGTCAGTTCATCCCTAGCTTCTAAGTCTCTCCAGATGAGTCATCAGACATCGTGGAGCAGAGACAAGCTATAGCCATTAGACTATGTCTGAACTTCTGATGCACAGAATCTGTGTGCATAATAAAATCTTAGAAGGAGCTTGGCGCCCATGGCACAGTGGTTACAGTGCCAGCCACATACACCGAAGGTAGCAGGTTTGAACATGGCCCGGGCCAGCTAAACAACTGCAACCAAGAAATAGCTGGGTGTTGTGGTGGGCGCCTATAGTCCTAGCTATTTGGGAGGCTGAGGCAAAAGAATCACTTAAGCCCAAGAGCTGGAAGTTGCTGTGAGCTGTGATGCTATGACACTCTACCAAGGGCAA
>NW_003852688.1:528367-531782 GCF_000181295.1 Otolemur garnettii
CTCGAACCTCTGAGCTCAGGGCAATCCACCTACCTCCGCCTCCCAGGGTGCTATGATTACAAGCGTGAGCCACCATGCCTGGCTGAGGTGGGCTGCCTTAATAAACTACCACAAACTGGGAGGCCTAAAAATTAATAGAAGTTTGTTCTCTCACAATTCTAGAAGCTGAGAGTCTGAAATCAAGGTGTGGGCCAAGCCATGAACTCTCTGAAGGCTTTTTAAGGGAGGATCCTCTCTTGTCTATTCCTAGCTTCTGATAGTTGCTGGAAATCTGTGGCATTCCTTGACTTGGAAACACTCATTCCAATCTCTACTTTCATCCTCACATGGGGTTCTCTGCTTCTTGTGTCTGTGTGTCCAAGTTTCTCTGTGTTTGTAAGGATACTGGTTAATGGCTTAGAACCCACCCTAACCTAGTATGACTTCTTAGCTTGAGAATATCCACAAACATCCTATTTCTAGATAAGTTCTCATTCACTTCAACACATCTTTCAGAGGGACACAATTCTCCCCATGGCAGCTGGATGGTGCTAGATGAGACAGCAAGACAGTGATAAGGCATGACGGAGAGTCACTGCAGTGCCTACTACAGGCTGAATTATGTCCACCTTTGAATTCATAAGTCCAACCCCCCCTTGTACTTCAGAATGTAACTGTATTTGGGGCTCAGGCCTTTAAAGAGGTGATTAGGTTAAAACAAAGCCATTAGGATGGGACCCTAATCCAATCTGACTGGTTCCCTTAATCGAAGAGATACCATGGGGACATGGAGGAACAACCCAGCAAAGAAGCAGTGGGGCTGACCGTCTGAAAGCCAAGGGAAGAGGCCTCAGAGGAAATCTCCTGCCAGCCCTTGATCTTGGACGCCCAGGTTCCAGAATTGTGAGAAAAGAAATTTCTGGGCCAGGAGTAGTGGTTCACACCTGTAATCCTAGCACTCTGGGAGGCTGAGGCAGGGTGGATCACTTGAGCTCAGGAGTTTTGAGACCAGCCTGAGCAAGAGTGAGACCCATCTCTACTAAAAACAGCTGGGCAGGCCAGGAGCGGTGGCTCATGCCTATAATCCTAGCACTTTGGGAGGCTGAGGTGGATTGCCTGAGCTCACTAGTTCGAGACCAGCCTGAGCCAGAGCAAGATGGTTCATTTCTAAAAATAACTGGGCACTGTGGTGGGCACCTGTAGTTTTAGCTACTTGGGAGGCTGAGGCAAGAGGATCACTTGAGCCCAAGAGTTTGAGGTTGCTATGATGCCAGGGTACTCTACTGGGGGCCACAATGTGAGACTCTATCTCAAAAAAAAAAAGAATAAATAAAAATAATAGCTAGGTGTTATGGTGGGTACTTGTAATCCCAGCTAAACAGGAGGCTGAGGCAGGAGGATCACTTGAACCCAAGAGTCTGAGATTGTTGTGAGCTATGTCACAGCAACTCTATCCAGGACGAGAGTGAAATTCTTTCTCAAGAAAAAAAGAGGGCAGTGCCTGTGGCTCAAAGGAGTAAGGCGCTGGCCCCATATACCAGAGGTGGCAGGTTCAAACCCAGCCCCGGCCAAAAACTGCAAAGAAAAGAAATTTCTGTTGTTCAAGCCTCCCATTCTGTGGTATTTCATTAAGGCAGCCTGAGCTACTAATACAGTAATGGACAATGGAATCCAAGCTGCTAATAGGGACACAGGACACAGCAAGGGTGTGGACAGTAATGCTATAGCGAACTTCTGATAAGGTTGAAGAATCTATGAAATGGAAGGTGCCAGAATGTGTGAGCTAGAAAATTGGCAAGCAGTGGTCACACTGAAGGATCTCAGCCATGCTAGGTGTGGCAGCTCTTTCCTCTGCTGGTTCCCAAGTGGCCCCTTGGTAACTGACCCAGTTCCAGAGTCACATGCAGACTCAACAACATCCCACAGAAGAGGGACACTATTTCTTCCAATACATCTCTTCTTAAGAGCAGAGAAATGCTTCCCAGAAGGTTAGAAATTGCACACTTCCATTCTTAAGCAAATCTCTAGCAAGGGGAAAAAAAAATCATAGTTGGGGGGCGGCACCCGTGGCTCAAAGGAGTAGGGTGCTGGCCCCATATACTGGAGGTGGAGGGTTCAAACCCAGCCCTAGCCAAAAAAAAAAAAAAAATCATCTTCATCTTCTGTAGGAAGGAGGGTAAATTTGCTTAACAAAATGGGAGTTAGTCTAGCTGGAAGGAAAGAGAGACCTTGTTTAGTGCTCTCTGCTAACAAGGTGTGTGTGATAGCTGCCATAGTCACGTGGTTATATTTTGAGGAGCTAGGGTTTGTGACAAAGGAGGAGAAATAGTCAGGGAGCAGTCCCAGGTTCCTTGACCTACCTGTGGCCTGGAGGTGTGTGGAATACAGATTCCTCTCTCCCTACCCTCCTGTCTTCCAACCACACTGCACCAGCAGGACCTCACTCACCTCCTCAGTTGCACTTGCTCTGAGAACACAGCTGTTTCCTCTCCCACCCTTTAATGACGCTGCTGCTGCTGCTGCTCCCCTCCTAAATACCTCTTCCCTAACTCCTGTCCATCCTTAATCTGCCTCGCCTATCTAGGTCTCAGCTGAAGTGTGCCTCCTCTAGGAAGCACTCCCTTGAATTCCTCACTCTCAGATAGGCATCCGGATGGAGCACCCTACCCAGGCAGTAGGTACAAAGTGTTCAACAACAATGATAGTGAAAATTATGTTACTGTTAAAACAATGTTTTGGGCTTTAATTAGAACCATCTCAAGTCTACCTATCTGGATTTGAGGGAAGTCCAATATCAACTACTCCAAAGATGGGTTCCACTCCCTTGGATCACCACTCAATCCTGAGTGCCTAGAAAGGGTCCCCCACACTCCCAGTCCTCCAGCAGGAAGAGGCCCTGTTTGGTCTGTTCTGCCAGCTGGGATGCTGGTGCCACCATCTCTCTGGCCATTTCTGTTCCATGGGATCCTGCAACCTTCTGGTTCAGGTATCTGCTGAGAGCTTGAGGAGTCCCCCATGGAGTCTACGCCTCACCCAATCACTCTCCCCTAGCTCCCAAGGCCTCTGCCAACCTAGTTCTTCCCAGTCCTTGAGCTTCAGCTAGGGTGTGGCTGGCTGCTCTCCCCCATCCAAACCCTGAACATCCTACCCCTTTCTTAGAGGTCAAAAGCTGATCTTGCTGGTAGATTACTCAAATGACACCTTATCTCCTTCTGGAGGTACAGATTTCCCAGAAATCAGAATAGAGGCCTACATACCATACTGGGAGGAGAAAGATGCCTTTCATTCCTCTTAAGGCATCCGCTGGGGTGAAAACAAACGCCAAGCTGATTCTCCATAGATTGCTCTCTCTCTCTCTCTTTTTTTTTTTTTTTTTTTTGCGACAGAGTCTTGCTCTGTCACCCTGGCTAGAGTACAACAGCATCATTATAGCTCA
>NW_003852688.1:531904-537124 GCF_000181295.1 Otolemur garnettii
GTAGAGATGGGGTCTTACTCTTGCTCAGGCTGGCCTCCAACTCCTGAGCTCAAGCAATCTACCTGCCTTAGCCTCCCAAAGTTCTAGGATTACAGGCATGAGCCGACACGCCCGGCCTTGATTTGCTTTACTTTGTTTTATGCTTGCTCTATTAAAACTCTGTCTTCATGATGTTAATAAAATTGACCAAATAATAAGCAGCTGAGTTGACACTGCTCCTGATACTGGGGTACCACGAGATGTTTCCACCTGTGCTGAACATGAACAGCATTAGAATGACTGACCACTGCAGCTGGGGATCTTCCTTTCTAGGGCACATGGCCAACATTCTTCATAGCACTTGTGACTCAAGATCACCTTCCCTTCACCCAGAAACAAGCAGGCTTGGAAATGTACTGTTATCTTAATGACAGATGAATTGTTATCCCTGGGTGAGAGAAATTTAATTCCAGTGGTCTGGATGTGAGCTCAAGAGACACCAATTAAAACCCCCAAGGATTTCAGAGAAAGAGTAACAACACTCATTTCTATAAAACAAGGCATACCAAACAAATTTATAGATTCTTTTTTCTTCTTCTTCTTGACCTAATTATCTAGTTAAGTAGCCAGAAGGCAGTGGGAAGCAAATCCTTTGACTATAATAAAAAATATTCCCCTCTCGGCTCGATGTCTGTGGCTCAGTGGCTAGGGTGCCAGCCACACACACCAAGGTTGGTGGGTTCTAACCCAGCCAGGCCTGCGAAACAACAATGACAACTACAACCAAAAAATAGCTGGGCATTGTGGCAGGCGCCTGTAGTCCCAACTACTTGGGAGGCTAAGGCAAGAGAATCACCTAAGTCCAAGAGCTACAGGTTGCTGTGAGCTGTGATACCACAGCTCTCTACCAAGGTTATCATAGTGAGACTCTGTCTCAAAAAAAGGCTCGGCGCCTGTGGCTGAAGCAGCTAAGGCGTCAGCCATGTACACCTGAGCTGGCGGGTTCGGATCTAGCCCGGCCCACCAAACAACAATGACGGCTGCAACCAAATAATAGCCAGGCGTTGTGGCGGGTGCCTGTAATCCCAGCTACTTGGGAAGCGGAGGCAGGAGAATCACTTGAGCCCAGGAGTTGGAAGTTGCTGTGAGCTGTGATGCCACAGCACTCTACCCAGGGGGACAGCTTGAGGCTCTGTCTCAAAAGAAAAAAAAAATTCCCTCTCAATGCCGAATCAGCCACCTGGGGCTGCATCATGACAGAAGGGGTGACGTAAAGGCTGTTTGTTCAGCCCAAGGTTGCTGTGAGTTATGATGATGCCACAGCACTCCACACAAGATGACAGCTTGAGACTCTGTCTCAAAAACAAAAACAAAAACAAATATTCTACCCTCCTGGTACTTGCCAGAGCTTCTCCTCAGCCAGACTCTTGAGTGTTCTCCAGCCAAAGATAGATTGAACTCTAACACAACATTCTGGAGATCTCAGAGGATATCTTCTTTCCTCTTTTAATAGCCCAGAAAGGCAATCTATTACTAATGAACAAAATTTATTTAGGGGGGTGCAGGGGGAGAGGTGACTTACTTAAGAATGTCTTCAGACTGGCATTCTCAGATATCACTGGTAGTTATTTGTACAATCTTTCTGAAAATCAAGAGTCTTACAGTGTTCATCCACTTTGACCCAGGAGTTTCACTTTATTTAGAATATATCCTAAGACAATATTTTAAAAAGTTAGAATGTTATGCACAAACAGTTAATACTCACTATAACAAGAACAAAAAGGCTGCAACAAGTTTCTATTAGTTGATCAATAGTTAAGTGGACCAGCCTGGGCAAAATAGCAAGATCCTATTCCCTATCCAAAAAAAAAAAAAAATTTCCCATTGAACATAACCACTGATGAAAAAAAATTGTTTTCGCATTGACATTCCCTTTATTTCTGACTCATCCTTTACCACCATCCCCTCATATAACTTTAAAATACCCCACAGTTGCATGCACTGGGCTCTAGGTCATAGAATGCCCTCCTACCACAGTAAGAGCAAGGGATGGTGGTGAATATGATCCTCTTGGGCTGCCGTAAGTCCCTCAGTATCTCTATCAGCTCAGCCCTAAGCTGGAGAAATCTCTGCCAGTATATATCTTTAAAATCATAACTATAACACTCCCGAGGGACGGGATAGATCTCCAGGCTTAACTCGCACAGCCCGGTGGTGTGGCGCAGCAGGTTCTCCAAGGAAACCCTGGAGATTTGGTTCCCACGGAAGTCGAAGATTTCGAGCTGGTGGCAATGGCTCAAGGCAGGCAGGATGACACTGAGCTGGGCATCTGTGACCCAACAGTCCTTTAAGAGCAGAATCTGCAGGGTGGCCGCGATGTTCTCTAGTAGTAGTTTGAGGGGCTCAGGGTTGAGACCACGCAGTGTGACCCCAGTCAGGTTCAGCTCCCTTAGCTGCCTCATGCTCGGACACATGAACACATCCTCCATTTCTGGCTCTGAAAACCAGTACCCTGTTATGGCAAGGGACTCCAACGGGGTCACAAGGCAACTGATTAACCGATACAGGTGATTCATGAGGATGGGGTCAATATACATAAGCGGCCGGAAGCTGAGGGACATAGAGGTAAATTCGGCAATAACTTTATCAGTCCTTGGCCAAGTGAAGTGGAGTTTACGAAGACTCTTCATTTGGGCCAGGTAAGGGACAAACCCAATTAGTTGGTATAGTCCCCAGTGGTTACACATTGTCACGTCCTGGATACAGTTCAGGTCCAGCCTTTCTAGGAACTTTCTGAGAGTGTAGATGGGCATCTCATAAATCACCACACTCTTACAGCACAGGTGTAGTAAGTCTTTCCTCTGCTGGGCCCATTTAAAGACATAGGCGAGACACTCATTTAGCTTCCAGTCCTTAGTGCAAAGGCCCTCTATGAACACCTTCAGTGACTGCTGCCTGCCCACCCCTGGACAGTCCTCCACTGTTTGCCTCTGACTCCAAGCCTCTGGGAATCTCACAGGCCACCCAGACCATATGCTCCAGAAGTTCCCATCAACATCCCGTAAATCCAGCACTTGCAGCTTCCACCTACTGGAGTGAACCTTCTGGGCAAGCAGCAAATCAAGCCCATCCAGCACAGCTCTTAAGGTCTCCAGGTCAGGTGTATGCATCAGAGATCCCAGAGGGAGGCAGGTAAAGGGCCAGGCCTGCACCATCGCCGTCAGGGTTTTGCTGTATCCCCCAGTGAAGGCCTCCATGAACAGTGGTGGGAAGAGCTCCCTTGGCAGCTCCTCCAGAGCAGGGATGGCCAAAGCCTCATCCCTCAGCAGGCTCTGCCCTGCCAGTTCCAGGAGTCTGGGAGGTATCTGGAAGCTCATCCTGGGGAAAATCTGCAAGGCAAAATCCACAGAAAAGCCAGTCCCGTTCACCCCATATTCTCCTAGGGCCAATGTCCCTCCTCGGCAGAGGTGAGTCCTCAGTTTACCCTAATTCTACTTGTACTCAGTGGCCATAAAGCCATAACTCTGTACCTGCAGTCACCATGAGGACTGTTACCCAAACACCAAGGAGGGAACAAGTTGACCACTACTCTGAATTCCACCCAGTGCTCTACTAAATCCCTGTTCCAATGAGAAATGTTACTGAGCATCCCAAGAGCTAACCTCCACCCTTTCTGAGGAGAGATTTCTGATCCCTGAAATAATGAGAATAGGCAGGGGTGTGTGGCCCAACACTGCCCACATTCTCAGTTCACAGTCTGGCGGGTGGATATTAAAAGGATATCCTGGGCCAGTCGAGGTGGCTCTTGCCTGTAATCCTAGCACTCTGGGAGGCCAAGGCACACAGATCACTGGAGCTTTTGAGTTCGAGACCAGCCTGAGCCAGAGGGAGACCCCATTTCTAAAAAAATAGCCAGGTGTTGTGGCGGGCAACTGTAGTCTCAGCTTCTTGGGAGGCGGAGGCAAGAGAATCGCTTGAGCCCAAGAGTATGAGGTTGCTGTGAGCTATAATACCACAGAACTCTACAGAGGGGAGGGGGTAAAAAAGTGAGACACTGTCTCAAAAAAAAAAAAAAATTGGCCATTGCAGTGGCTCACACCTGTAATCCTAGCACTCTGGGAGGTCAAGGTGGGTGGATTGCCTGAGCTCACAGGCTCAAGACCAGCCTGAGCCAGAGTGAGACCCTGTCTTTAAAAAGAGCCAGGGGCAGTGCTGTGGCTCAAAGGAGTAGGACACCAGCCCCATATGCCAGATGTGGTTGGTTCAAACCCAGCCTCGGCCAAAAAACTGGAAAAAAAAAATCAAATAAATAAAAAATAAAAATAGCCAGGCTTGGCTCGGCGCCCATAGTTCAGTGGTTATGACGCCAGCTACATACATCAGGGCTGGTGGGTTGGAACCTGACCTGGGCCTGCTATATAACAATAACAACAAGAAAATAATAGCTGGGTGTTGTGGTGGGTGCCTGTAACCTCAGTCTTGCGAGGCTGAGGCAAGAGAATTGCTTGAGCTAAAGACTTTGAGGTTGCTGTGAGCTGTGAAACCACAGCACTCTGCAGAGGGCAACAAAGTGAAACTCTGTCTCAAAAATAATAATAATAAATAAAAAAAAAATAGCCAGGCATGTGGCCGGTGCCTGTATTCCCAGCTACTTAGGAGGCTGAGACAAGAGAATCGCTTGAGCCCAAGGGTTTGATGTTGCTATTAGCTATGATATCAGGGCACTCTGCTGAGGGCAACAAAGTGAGACTCTGTCTCCAAAAACAAAACAAAACAAAACAAATAGATAAATAAATAAAATAAAAGGACATCCTGGCTGGGCATGTTGGCTCACGCCTATAATCCCAGCATTTGGGGAGGCTGAGGTGGGAGGATCCCTTGACTTCAGGAGTGTTGAGACCAGCTTGAGCAGGAGGAAGACCCTGTATCTACAAAAAATAGAAAAATTAGCTAGACTATGGTAGGCATCTATAGTCCCAGCTACTTGGAAGGCAGGATGATCACTTGAGCCCATGAGTTTGCCATTGCAGTGAGCTATGAAGATGCCAAAACACTCTAGCCTAAGCAACACAGCAAGACCCTATTTTAGAGACAGGGATTCTGTCTCTATTTTAACACTTTGTTGACAGGTCAGGAGTTACCTCATAACATGAATAGTTCCTGTGTAAAATTGCCAGGCAACAATGTTTTAAGATGTAAGAGGCGATGGCTCAGAGCCCATAGCATAATGGTTATGGTGCC
>NW_003852688.1:537503-539176 GCF_000181295.1 Otolemur garnettii
AGGTTGCTGTGAGCTGTGACACCATAGCACTCTACCAAGGGTGACATAGTGAGACTCTGTCTCAAAAAAAAAAAAAAAAAAAAGATGTTAGAGGTGCTAAGTGATCCTAAATTATTACCAGCTAAGAGATGAGGCAGAGCTCACAGTCCTGATTTTGAGACAGAAAAGGGCTTAATCTATTGGTGACATTAGAGAGAAAGACACAAGAGAAGGTATTGCTGTTGGGAGATTTGACCACATCAAAATTATGAAACTATTTCAGAGTTAAAAAATGAGTCAGGCATGTCACAGACATCTGCAATTCCAGCTACTTGGGCTGAACAACAGAGGGAAGCTGAGGCAGGAGGATCACTTGAACTTAGTAGTTTGAAGTTGCTGGGAGTTAGGCGGATGCCATGGCACTGTAGCCTGAGCAATAGACTGAGATTATGTTTCAAAAAAAAAGTGTGTAGAATATTCTTAAGGTTTTAGTAAAAAATAAAGCCGAAGTTGTAACAATAAGAAACAATAAGCTGCCACAAAGCCTATGAATTATAATTCCAGAGAGGATAAACCAAATATTTAATGTGTCCAAAACTATGATTTCCAGGGCAGTGCCTATGGCTCAAAGGCATAGGGTGCCAACCCTATATGCTGGAGGTGGTGGGTTCAAACCCAGGCCCAGCCAAAAATTGCAAAAAATAAAAATAAAAAAAAATATGACTTCCACTAATTGGATTTTTTTTTTTAAGAGACAGAGTATCACTTTGTCCCTCTTGGTAGAGTGTTGTGATGTCACAGCTCACAGCAACCTCCAGCTCTTGGGCTTAGGTAGAGTGCTGTGGCATCACAGCTCACAGGAACCTCAAACTCTTGGGTTTAAGTGATTCTCTTGCCACAGCCTTCCGAGTAGCTGGGACTACAGGGGCCTGCCACAACTCCTGGCTATTTTTTTTGTTGCAGTTTGGCTGGGGCTGAGCGCAAACCCTCCACCCGCAGTATATGGGGCCGGCGCCCTACTCACTGAGCCACAGGTGCCACCCTGGATTTTTTCTTTAATATTGCTGCTTTGTTAAGAAATTTGAAATGGGGTGGTGCCTGTAGCTCAAAGGAGTAGGGCGCCAGCCCCACATGCTGGAGGTGGCAGGTTCAAACCCAGCCCTGGCCAAAAACTGCAAATAAATAAATAAATAAATAAAAGAAATTTGAAATGCTGTAAGGCAAAGCATCAATCCAAATTTTTGCAATGAAGACAAAACTATATTTAGAGAACAAATCAAAGCCTAAATTTCTTCATCTAAAAAACAGACAAGAGGCTTGGCGCCTGTAGCACAGTGGTTATAGTGCCAGCCACATACACCAACACTGGTGAGTTCGAACCTGTCCCGGACAAGCTAAACAACAATGACAACTGCAACAAAAAATAGCCAGGCATTGTAGGGGCACCTGTAGTCCCAGCTACTTGGGAGAGTGAGGCAAGAGAATCACTTAAGCCCAAGAGTTGGAGGTTGCTGGGAGCTCTGACACCATGGTACTCTACCCAGGGCAATAGCTGGAGACTCTGTCTCAAAAAAAAAAACCAGACAAGATACTTCTCTGTGCCATCTGGAGCTTCATGTCCCCATCTGAGACTAACTGGCTACAGGGTAGATAAGAATGTCCTCATGGGGCTGCGCCTGTGGCTCAGTGAGTAA
>NW_003852688.1:539979-543153 GCF_000181295.1 Otolemur garnettii
AAAAAAAAAAAAAAAAAAAATTCATTCCTACCAAGGACAAGGAAGTGACACTTTGTCACAAAGAAAAAAGAATTAATTTCTTCATGCACTCCACAAACATCGATGGAGTTTTACTAATAGGTAAAACTAATGTGACATTCACAGTCCTGATTTTGAGACAGAAGACGGTTTAATCTATTGGTGACATTAGAGAAAAAGAAACAAAACCTGAAGGTATTGCTATTGGGAGATCTGACCACATCAAAATTATGAAATTATTTCAGAGTTAAAACAGCTTTGTAAAAACAGTGGTGTTATCCCTAGGAAATCAGAATAGAAATCTCTGTATTCAATCGTCACCTGGGTTTTATGTTACCCAAAATAGCAGAGTATCTCCATTCGTGTGGAAGGGAGGAACCACTGAGAGTATGATTAATCTAAGACTCAGTTCAAGGCTGCTCTGGAGGAAATCAGGCCAAAATGATAATGACAAGTAAGAGTAGGGGCTGGGCAGGGTGGGGTTGGGTGCTCTTAATGGGAACTCTGGGAAAGAACCAAGACACAGTAAGTATATTGGGATTTCGGAGGCCTACAAAAACAATTTTAAAAATTAGCCAGACCTGGTGAGCATTTATAGTCTCAGCCACTCAGGAGGTTGGGGTGGGAGGATTGCTTTAGCCCAGGAGTTTGAGGCTGTAATGAGCTATGATGGTGCCATTGCACTTCAGCCTGTGTGACAGAGCAAGACCCTGTCTCAAAAACAAAGAAAATTAGTTAAATACATCATGGTACATCCATATGATGGAATAGTTTGCACAATTAAAAACCATGTTAAGACCTGGTGACTGTAGCTCAGCGGTTAGGGCACTGGCCACATATACCGAGGCTGGTGGGTTCAAACACGGCCCGGGTCTGCTAAATAACAATGACAACTATAACAAAAAAAATAGCCAGGCGTTGTGGTGGGCACATGTAGTCCCAGCTACTGGGACTGAGGCTGAGGCAAGAGAATCACTTAAGCCCAAGAGTTTGAGGTTGCTGTGAGCTGAGATGCCGTGGCACTCTACTGAGGATGACCTATGAGACTCTGTCTCAAAAAAAGAAAGAAAGAAAAGTGGTAAAGGCTGACTCATGCCTGTAATCCTAGCACTCTGGGAGGTCAAGGTGGGCCAATTGCTTGAGTTCAGGAGTTTGAGAACAGCCTGAGCAAGAGTGAGACTACTTCTCTACTAAAAATGAAAAACTGAGGCAAGAAAATCACTTGAGTCCAAGAGTGTGAGGTTGCTGTGAGCTGTGATGCCACAGCACTCTGCTGAGGGCAACCACATATGAGACTCTTGTCTCAAAAAAAAAAAATGATAAAGATTCATACTTTGACTATGCAAAATTGAGTAGATAAAAATAATAACATGGGTGGTGCCTGTAGCTCAAAGGAGTAGGGCACTGGCCCTGTATGCCAGAGGTGGCGGGTTCAAACCCAGCCTCGGCCAAAAAAACTGCAAAAAAAAAAAAAAGATAACTTGCCAAATACCAGGGAGGTTTCCTCTGGGAAGTGGGATTAGGGATGACTGTTGTTTTCTCTGTGTGTTCTAGGTTTTCCCTGCTGGGAAGATATTACCTTAAAATGAGAAAGGTTTTTAAAAATGAAGTATAATTTCAGATCTATAAGTAGCTGTAGCCCAATTCTGTTTTGAATTCTGAACTTTTTCCTTAGTTTTCCTGCCGATCTTTCTCCTTGTGTCCATTTGATGAACTAATGGCTTGTAAGGTAGGGCTGAGAGGTTGGTTTATAAGTTGAGTGCTGTAGCTGCTGTACCTTGGCCCTCATCCTTGGGGGAGCTTGAGGCAGCGGCTGTGTGAGGAAATGAAGCCTTGGCAGTGGCTGGCAGCCGTGACTGCAGGGCTGCAGAAGCATGCAAACTGGCACAGCCACCCCAAGCCAGGAAACAGGGCCAGATTGAGAGACTGAAGCAGGACGAGGTTTGGGAAACAGTGGGGTTTAGCAAATCTAGGAAGGTGAATAAACTGGGTCCAGAGCATTGACTTAGAAAAAAACTGTCTTTTTTTTTTTTTTTTTTTGAGACAGAGTCTTACTATGTCGCCCTCGGTAGAGTGCCATGGGATCACAGCTTACAGCAACCTCAAACTCTTGGGCTTATGCCCTACTAATTTTTTGTTGTAGTTGTCATTGTTGTTTAGCAGGCCCCGGCTGGGTTCAAACCCGCCAGCCCCAGTGTATGTGGCTGGTGCCCTAACCACTGAGCTATGGGTGTGAAGCCCTTTTTTTTTTCTTTTTGAGACAGTGTCACCATGTCACCCTTGGTAGAGTGCTGCAGCATCTTAGCTCGTAGTGACCTCAAACTCTTGTCTCAGCCTCCCAAGTAGCTGGGACTACAGGCATCTGCCACAACACCTGGCTAGTTTTATAGAGGGAATCTCACTATGGCTCAGGTTGGTCTCAGACCTGTGAGTTCAGACAATCCACCTGCCTTGGCCTCCCAAGTGCTGGAATTGTAGGCGTGAGCCACTGCACCCAGGCAAAACTGTCTTTTTTTTTTTTTTTTTTTGAGAGAGAGAGTCTTACTCTGTTGCCCTGGGTAGAGTGGCATGGTGTCATCATAGCTCCCATTGACCTCAAACTCTTGGGCTGAAGAGATCCTCTTGCTTCAGCTTCCCAAGTAACTGGGACTACAGGCACCCTCCACAATGCCCAGCTAGTTTTTCTTATTAGAGACAGTGTCTTGCTCTTGCTCTGACTGATCTTGAACTCTTAAGCTCAGGCAATCTACCTGCCTTGACCTCCCAGAGTGCTAGGATTACAGGCATGAGCCACTGCACCAGACCAGAAAAAACTATTTCAATTCTGAATTTCTTCAGGCCCCTCAGGTTCTAATATATTGTGACTATAACTTTGATTTTTAAAAAAGTATGTGTATTGAGAGTTTTCTTATGCAACTGCCCACAAGGCCCAGAGGCCTTCCAAATTTGAGCTGGCCCTGAAACTATGTAGAAAGCCTAGGTCATTGGCCCAATCATTGACCAGGTAGCCAAAACCATGTTATTAGGATCTCACTTCATTGCCTCGGTAGAGTGCCGTGGAGTCACACAGCTCACAGCAACCTCCAACTCCTGGGCTTAGATGATTCTCTTGCCTCAGCCTCCTGAGTAGCTGGAACTATAGGCGCCCGCCACAAT
>NW_003852688.1:543173-544833 GCF_000181295.1 Otolemur garnettii
TGAGACTACAGGCACCCATTCTAGAGACAAGTTCTTGCTCTGACTCTGGCTGGTCTTGAACCTGTGAGCTTAGGCAATCCACCCGCCTCAGCCTGCTAAGTGCTAGGATTAGAGGCATCACATTTTGCCTTTTAAAAGCAAAGGGCTATTTTAGGGATAGAAAATATAAAGAAGGATGAGATGATTTCTGCTCAGAATGTGGTGGGGGAGCTGGACCAGAGACATGTAGCCATTTCAGCACACAACTCCTTTAAGATAGAGATAGGGTGCACATTCAGCCTGACAAGGTCAAGCTCAATTGCAGTAGACAGTGTTAGGTGGGGAGCTGTGTTGACTCTCAGGGGAACTTGGCCTGCAGTAGCTTTTTAGGATGGGGGAAAGGGCCAGCCCTATATTTGGTGGGAAAATATGGGATGCTATCCTGAGAGAGCAAAGATGTGTTTTTATTGTTTTATTTTATTTTTATTTTGATTTTTTGAGACAGAGTCTCGCTTTGTCTCCCTCAATAGAGTGCTGTGCCGTCATAAGTCACAGCAACCTCAAATTCTTGGGCTCAAGCAATTCTCTTGCCTCAGCCTCCTGAGTAGCTGGAACTATAGGCGCCCGCCACAATGCCTGGCTATTTGTGTTGTTGCAGTTTGGCTGGGGCCGGGTTTGAAACCACCATCCTCAGTATATGGGGCCAGCACCATAAGCCACAGGCGCCACCCAGGACAGCATCATTTTTAATCAAACAGAATGTGACATGAATCAAACCAGTCATCAGAGAGTTTGATAACAATCATAATCCTTCCCTTCCCCTGCTTGCCAGCACAGGCTGTCAGCTGAGGGCATATTTGGATCTTTTGCTATGTGACCACTGGAAGAAGGCCAAAGGCCTTCATAAGCCATGGCAGCCAGAGAGCCCTGGGGAAACCAAACAGGCTCTAGAGACATTGGGAGAAAGTCAGAATGAGAAATTTAGGAAAGGAACCAGGAATCCTGGTTCTTACTTTAGCTTTCTTTTTCTTTAATCAACTAAGCAAATTTATTTATTTAGACAGAGCCTCACTTTGTCACTCAGGCTGGAGTACAGTGGCATCGTCACAGCTTACTGCTGCCTCATCCTCCCCAGTAGGTGGGACTACAGGCATATAGGAGTACACTGGGCAATTTTTTTTTTTTTTTAAGAGATAGGGGGTCTCCCTTTGTTGTGCAGAATCGTCACAGCTTACTGCTGCCTCATCCTCCCCAGTAGGTGGGACTACAGGCATATAGGAGTACACTGGACAATTTTTTTTTTTTTTTAAGAGATAGGGGGTCTCCCTGTGTTGTGCAGACTTGTCTCAAACTCCTGGCCTCAAGGGATCCTACCACCTTGGCTTCCTCAAGTGTGGGATTACAGGCATGGGCTGAGGTGCCTGGTCCTAAGCAAATTTATACATTTCACTTTCCCCAATGTAACATTTCTCCTCCAGCAAAATTAGCAGAAGAGTTGCAGCTGGCATTGAGAGGAATAAGACAAATTTGGTTACATCCTCTTAGACCTAACCTATTTTTTAAAAAGGTTCTGATTTGATGTAAACTATGTAACCTTCCTGTTATGACCCAGTCTCCTCTTCCCACTCACAGTCTATCAGGGAGTTAGGACATGCAGTCCCCTCATGCCCTGTGACAGAGC
>NW_003852688.1:545379-548412 GCF_000181295.1 Otolemur garnettii
TGCTATCACAGCTCACAGCAACCTCCAATTCCTGGGCTCAAGTGATTCTCCTGCCTCCGCCTCCCAAGTAGCTGGGACTACTTGGTGCCTGCCACAATGCCAGGCTATTTTCTGGTATATTCTTGCATCCATGCAACTATCACCAAAGTCAATTACGTTCTTTCTTTTTTATCTTTTTTTTTTTTGAGACAGAGTCTTACTCTGTCCCCCTGGGTAGAGTGCCATGACGTCATTATAGCTCACAGCAACCTCAAACTCTTGGGCTCAAGAGATCCTCTTGACTCAGCCTCCCAAGTGACTGGAACTATAAGAACTTGCCATAATGCCTGGCTAATCTCTTTATTTTTCTTAGAGATGAGCTCTTGCTCGGGCTGGTCTTGAACTCCTGAGCTCAAGCAATCCACCTGCTTTGGCCTTCCAGAATGCTAGGATTATAGGTGTGAGCCACTGCACCTGGCAAGAAATTTTCTTTCTTTCTTTTTTTTTTTAGAGACGGAATCTCACTTTATTGCCTTCGGTAGAGTGTTGTGGCATCACAGCTTACAGCAACCTCCAACTCCTGGGCTTAGGCAATTCTCTTGCCTCAGCCTCCCGATTAGCTGGGACTACAGGCACCTGCCAGAATGCCTGGCTATTTTTTTGTTGCAGTTTGGCTGGGGCTGGGTTTGAACCTGCCACCCTTGGTATATGGGGCCGGCGCCCTACCCATTGAGCACAGGTGCTGCCCAAAGCATTATATTTTTGTCCAAAAAACTTATCCTGAATGCCTTGAGGCATTTAGACAAAGTTTTCAGTATACAAAATAGAGGACTAATTTAGATGACACTACAAAGAAACAAGTAGTTAATGATAGAATATAAGACATTCCTCAAGGCAATTGGCCTTGTGACTTCATAACATCAATGCTGCAGGGAAGTTGGTACGTGGGGCTGATCTAGATTACAGTAGACTATAGATGTAAAATCAAAATACAAGGCGGTCCCTGTGGCTCAAGAAGTAGGGCGCTGACCCCATATGCTGAAGGTAGTGGGTTCAAACCCAGCCCCCACTGAAAACTGCAAAAAAAAAAAAAGAAAGGAAGTATTCAGCCATGAGAATCCTGGGGAAGGACATTGCAGGAAGAAGGAACAAGTACAGAGGCCCCAAGGTGGGAACAAGCTAAGTGTGTCCAAGGACACAAACGCCCAGAGTGGCTGAGAAAGTATGAGTGAGATAGGAAACAGGATTAAAGACATAGTATAAGCCCAGATTATTCAGAATCAAGATCTGAAAAGGACTGGATCCTTCTGTGAATGAGAAGTGACTTGGACCCAATTGTATTTTTTTCTTTTTTGAGACAAAATCTCATTCTGTCACACTGGATAGAATGTCATGGCATTATAGCTCACAGCAACTTCAAACTTCTGGGCTCAAGGATCTTGCTTCCAGCCTCCTGAGAGGCTGGGATAGGTGTGCACCACGAGGCCTGGGTAATTTTTCTTCTTCTTCTTTTTTTTTTTGAAACAGAGTCTCACTATGTCACCCTCGGTAAGGTGCTATGGTGTCACAGCTCACAGCAACCTCAAACTCTTGGGCTCAAGCGATTCTCTTGCTTTAGCCTCCCAAGTAGCTGCCACAACACCCAGGTATTCTTTTGTTGTAGATGTTGTTGTTGTTTAGCTGGCCCAGGCCGAGTTTGAACCTGTCACCTTCAGTGTATGTGGCTGGCGCCATAACCACTGTGCTAGCTACAGGTCCAAGCCTCTTTTTTTTTTTTTTTGAGACAGAGTCTCACTATGTCACCCTTGAGTGCTCTGGCGTCACAGCTAAGAGCAACCTCAAACTCTTGGGCTTAAGCCATTCTCTTGCCTCAGCCTCCCAAGTAGCTGGAACTACAGGTGCCCACCACAACACCTGGCTATCTTTTGTTGTTGTTGTTGTCATTATTGTTGTTTGGCAGGCCCAGGCCAGGTTTGAACCTGCCAGCCCCAGTACATGTGGCTGGCACCCTAACCACTGAGCTACGGACCCTGAGCTAATTTTTTTATTCTTACTAGAGACAGGATCTCTATCTTGCTCAGGCTGGTCTCGAACTCCTGAGCTTAGGCCATCCTCCTGTCTTGGGTGCTAGGATTACAGGCATGAACGACTGCACCCAGCCTCATTTGTGTTTAATTTTTATTATTATTATTTTTTTGAGACAGAGTCTTACTGTGTCACCCTCAGTAGAGTGCTTGGCGTCACAGCTCACAGCAACCTTCAACTCTTGGGCTTAAGCAATTTTCTTGCCTCAGCTTCCCAAGTAGCTAGAACTACAGGTGGCAGCTGCAACACCTGGCTATTTTGTTGTTCTTGTCGTCACTGTTGTTTAGCAGGCCTGGCCTGGGTTCAAACTGCCAGCCTGGGTGTTTGTGGCTGGCACCCTACTCACTGAGCTACAGGAGTTGCCCCTCAATTGTGTTTTAAAATATCTCTGTCTCACAACAATAGAGTATTGTTGTTGAGGTAATGGATATGTTAATTAGTTGGATTTAACCATTTCATAATGTAAATGTGTCAAAAACATCATGTTATATACCATAAATATATACAAATGTTGTCAATCATACCTTAATAAAAGGTAACAATAGCCATTTATTACTGCATGTGTATATACATATACACAGGTACTCATAGATATAAGTAATATGAGCCATCTGTTTTAAATAAAGATATGTTTAAATGTAAAAACCACAAAACCTCTCTCTGGCTCCTGGGTGGATAATCCATGGTAGGATGATGGTCCCAGGGAAAGGTAGAAACAGAGAGACTAATCAGTATGTCTTGAGGAGAAGGTGGTATCTCACATCAGACAATGCTCTTGGAGAGAAGAAGGTCTCAGGCTTGGGAAGTATGTTGGAGGGGTCGCCCTCGGAAGCTTACTGGAGTGTGGAGATGAGAAAGAACAGTCAAGGTCTGAGATTCAGAAGACTCCGTTTGAGCAACTGGCTGAATGATGGTGTCATTTGCTGACAGGGAGGCAGACTTCTCTCTCTCTCTCTCTCTTTTTATTTT
>NW_003852688.1:548672-552267 GCF_000181295.1 Otolemur garnettii
GAATTAACAATGCCAGAGGTTCTTCTTTTTTCTATTTTTTTTTTTTTTTTTTTTGAGACAGAGTCTCACTTTGTCACCCTCGGTAGAGTGTCGTAGCGTCACAGCTCACAGCAGCCTCTAACTCTTGGGCTTAATTGATTATCTTGCCTCAGTCTCCCAGTAGCTGTGACTACAGGTGCCTACCACAACAGCCAGCTTTTTTTTTTTGTTGCAGTTGTTGCTGCTGTTTTAGCTGGCCGGGACTGGGTTCGAACCTGCCACCCTCAGTATATGGAGCCTGTGCCCTACCCACTGAGCCCCAGGTGCCACCTGTTATTTTCCTTTTGTATATTTGGTTGTCCCACACAAATATATGAAAATATCATTGGTGTGGTCAGAGACTGACCACAGAGACTGACCCCCCACCTTGCAATGTGACTGTTTTACTAGTTGCCATTTACTGAGATAAGGAAAAGTATGTAAGGAAGAGGTGAGGAGTTGGTTTCAGGTTTATTTTTGGACATAAGGTGTTGAACAGGCAGTGTATATGCATCTGGAGTTCAGGGCTGTCTTAGTCTTTTTCCTGTTACTATAATAGAATATCACAGACAGATCCCTCGTGACTAATCACCTCTAAAAGATTCTACCTAGTAATACCATTACATGGCAATTAAATTTGAACATATGTTTTGGAGGGGAAATACAACCCATAGCAAGCAAGAGGCAAGGGCCCATATGAGAAATGTATATTAGGGTCTGGGTGCACTGGCTCATGCCTGTAATCCTAGCACTCTGGGAGGCCTAGGCAGGTGGATCACCTGAGTTTAAGAGTTCAAGACCAACTTGAGCAAGAGCAAGACTCTGTTTCTATGAAAAATAGAAAAACTAGTTTGGCATCATGGCAAGCACCTGTAGTCCCAGCAACTCAGGAGGCTGAGGCAAGAAGGTCTCTTGAGCCCAAGAGTTTGAGGTTGCTGTGAGTCAGGCTGATGTCATGGCACTCGAATCTGGAGCATCAGAGTGAGAACCTGTCTCAAAAAATAAAGAAAAGAGGCAGCGCCTGTGGCTCAAGGAGTAGGGTGCCAGCCCCATATACCAGAGGTGGTAGATTCAAACCCAGCCCCGACAAAAACTGCAAAAAAAAAAAAAGAAAGAAAGAAAGAAAAGAAAAGAACTGTTCATTAGGGAGTCATTGAAAACTTTGAAACTGGATGGGATCACTTAGGTATTATCTTGTGGTAAAGCAGAGCAGAGGCCTGAGCACTGAGTCTGGAGTACCCAGCCGATACAGATCAGGGAGGTGAGGAAGCAGTGAAGTGTATAGGCAGGAGGCCACAACTGGCAAAACAAGGCCTCTCAACAGGGGAGCTGACCTAGGTAACAGCCACTTGATATAGGATGTCAGTATGAATAATTTTCACTCCCTCCTTAAGGTCGGTGTTGGGTAGTATATGCATAAGGGTACATCATAACACCTCACATGTGTGATTAGCACTTTAGAGGTTGCATCATCTATTTGATCCAGGCAAAGATAGTATGGTTGCTATTAGCTTGTTTCACAGATGAGGAAACTGAGGTGCCAAGGTTTCTAGCAATAATAGATCTGGGACTGGAAGAAATCTGCCTCTAAGTTCTATGCTCTTACAGAATCATGCTACAGTTTCCTAAGCTCCCACTGGCTATTACTCCGGGAAAAATTGTGGCAAAGTTACAGGAGGTAACTTGAAGTGGGTTTCAAGCTTTTATTTCCACAGCAGCAAAGAAACTGCTGATACAATTACCTTCTACAAGGGTGTGAACCTGTGATCCCAGACACTAAGAGGACTAGTTCATAATGAACTGCTTTTCCACAAAGACATGGTCCAAAAACTAAAGTAAAATAAAATAAGAAATGGTCCAGATAGAATCAGGAAGCCTTTTATGGAGGTTTATCACACTTGGTGGGAACAGTAATAAATTCACTTTGGTTCCAGAGCTCTTGGGGTTAACAGGTGACTTCAGGGACAGAGCAGCTTCTCCGCTGGCCTGGGCTCTTCTACTCATTCTACACAATAACTGGTTTGATCTTATTTCCTCTTAGTGTCTTGCTCAAAGCATCATATTCTCTCTAAACTTGTTTTCTTGCCTTGAAGAAGCTGCTCCTGAGATGAGAGGCTTCTTGGTCAAGCTTGGCTCTGCCCTGGGCAGAGATAAACAGGCCCCAAATTCATTTTCCAGATTGCAACATTTATGAGTCAGGCAGGGCCAACAGCAGTTCTCTTACAGGCACCCCTTGGTTGTACCTGATAAGGAAGAACATCGCTCATTCCAGAGCACTGTCATGTGTTTGCACACATATAAACAGACACTCCCAGGCCCCAGTGTTTTCTTAGAGTAAATTATTGACATTCTGAATGGCTGAAACTTTGGGGTAAGAAGTGATAGCAAATTTACCTTTGCTAAAGAGGAACTCCAGGCAAGTCAAGGCAGGGCTGTCATTTGGCTCTGCTTTGCCCCCACCCCCTTATTTTGGACACAGACTTTGTAATCCTAGCATTCTGGAAGGCTGAGGAGGATTGGATCCCTTGACCTAAGGAGTTTGAGACCAGCCTGAGTAAAGAGAGATCCAGTCTCTGTAAAAAAATAGAAAAATTAGCAAGACACTGTGGCTACTTGGGAGACTGAGGTAGGACGATTGCTTGAACCGGGGAGTTTGAGGTTGCTGGAAGGTAGGCTGAGGCCTGTACACTCTAGTCAGGGCCAACAGAGTGAGACTTTGTCTCAAAAAAAAAAAAGACACAATCATTCCTTTTTAGAATTTCTTTTCAATGACTGCCCAGAGGGCTAAATCTCCATTGCACTTCTAGGTAGAGCAGCCTACCTTCTCCAGTGTGGCAACAAGTTTTTCTAGCTAAGTACTCCTCTGCTTATTTTTGTCTCATTACTTGGATCACAGCAGTTACAACATTGGTGAAGATTAAAACTCCAGGGATAATTTCTAGGCTCTACTGTGTGCTATTCTGTCTCAAGTGTTCCTTTCTCAACTTGTTCTATCTGTTCTGAACTCCACACACTCTGGGTTCTTGTAACACCACCTTTGGGTACTCTAAGCTTGCCATTGTTGCAAGTTTGGAGGAAAACTTTGGAGGGAACACAAATCTTCCCTATTTGCATAGGAAATTTCAGAAGCACTTTACCTACCTGGAGGGGTCTGGCAGGTTTTTTTTTTTTTAAGGGACAGAGTCTCACTTTGTCCCCCATGGTAGAATGTCATGGTATCTCAGCTCATAGCAACCTCAGGGATGCTCTTGCCTCAGTTTTTCATTTTTAGTAGCGGGGAGGGTCTCACTCTTGCTCAGGCTGGTCTTGAACTCATGAGTTCAAGCGATCTACCTGCCTTGGCTTCCCAGAGTGTTAGGATTATAGGTGTGAGTCACCGTGCCAGGCCCTGGCAAGTGTTCTGAAAGTGACAGTATTGGCTGGGTGCTTGCCTCAGCCTCCCAAGTAGGTGGGACTACCGGCGGTGCCTGCCATAACTTCTGGCTATTTTTTTTTTTTTTGAGACAGAGCCTCAAGCTGTCCCCCTGGGTAGAGTGCCATGGCATTACAGCTCACAGCAACCTCCAACTCCTGGGCT
>NW_003852688.1:553358-561629 GCF_000181295.1 Otolemur garnettii
TGTGATGTTATACAGCATTGTCAATATATTTAATGCTATACTGAATTATATACTTAAATATGGCTGAAGTGGTAAATTTTATGTTATATATATTTGTGTTATGTATTTAAAAACCCTGTCTTTTTGAGGGATGGAATGATATGAGCAAACAGTGTTCAGTTTTAGCTGATTTCTACTGTCTCAGTTGTGTGTGAGTAGGGGGTTACTCAAGAGGGCTCAACACACATGGTCTGACGAAGTACATGTGTGTTTAAGGAAATTAATAATGGATAAAACAGGGCAGCGCCTGTGGCTCAGTGAGAAGGGCGCTAGCCCCATATACCAAGGGTGGTGGGTTCAAACCCAGCCCCAGTCAAAACTGCAACAACAACAACAACAAAATAGCCCGGCATTGTGGCGGGTGCCTGTAGTCCCTACTCTGGAGGCTGAGGCAAGAGAATCGCCTAAGCCTAAGAGCTGGAAGTTGCTGTGAGCTGTGACGCCACGGCACTCTACCAAAGGGCAAGAAAGTGAGACTCTGTCTCTAAATAAAAATGGATAAAATATTTGAAAAAAGGTGGCAGTGAAAATTTGATATAAATATGATAGGCCAGATGCATTGGTTCATACCTATAATCCTAGGATTCTGGGGGCTGAAGCAAGTGGTTTGCCCTGAGCTCACAAGTTTGAGATCAGCCTGAGCAAGAGTGAGACACCATCTCTAAAAATAGCTGGGCGTTGTGATGGGCATCTGTAGTCCCAGCTACTTGGGAGGCTCACTCAGGAGAATCAGTTGAGCCGAAGAGTTGGTAGTTGCTGTGAGATATGATGCCATGGCACTCTACCAAGGGTGACAAAGTGAGACTGTCTCAAAAAAAAAAAGACATATATGGAAGATTCTTTACTGCCTCCTTTGCTTGGTTGACTCCTGGATTCTGTATCACTTCTTTTGGAGGGCCTTATAGGGCAGTATCTCTCAAACTTCACTGTACGTAAGAATCACCTGGGGACCTTGTTAAACTGCAAGTTCTAATTCAGAAGATCTGAGGTGAAGCCTAGTCTATATTTCTAACGTGTTTCCAGGTGATGCCAACACTGACTATAGTGGGAGGGCTGTGTAAATGTAGACTTTTTTAGTTCACCATTATACTAAATCCTCATGTCCAGCAAAGTGATTAGCAAATAGGAGGTACTTAATAAATATTTACTGACTGAGTGAAGGAGTATATAAGGTTGGCGTAGGTGTAGAAGTTTTGGGGGCAGAAAAATCTTTGTTGTGAACTATAACATATTTGGGGTGTTTGTGCTTCTGTCATATACTTTGTGAAATTATCTAATAAGAATAAGGATGTTAGTATTAAATTATTTCTTTTGCCACCTGTTGCCTCAACTCTAATCCTTGAAATAGTGGCCCTATATACATGGAGCATAATGAACCCTGGCTTGCAAGCTCTGAGGAAGTACATGCTGTAGTCTGAAATCCCTGTGAACAAATCCTCTCCATCCAAGGAGGGAGCAGAGTTAAGGGAACCTGCTGAGGTAGGGATTTGCAGATTTCGGAGCCATTCTGAGTAATTGCTACCTTGGCCTCCTCCAAATCAAATAGCCTTTTGAACAGAGTATATGAGAGAGAGATTCATTACTCTACAGCACATGAATGTAATAATATTGTCATTATTTACTATTATCGTTTATGATGATGATAACGACACTGGCAGTTGAGCGATTAAGTATGTGGGGAAGTTGGGGGAGGGGGCAGAGGGCTGAGAGAGGGCAGGAGAAAGAGGAACCACATCTCCCAGAATGCCCCGGGAAAGCACACGCCGCGTCGGCGCCCCACCCCTTTAGCCAAATGGGCCCGCCCCCTCAGATGACATCACCTCTGTGACGTCACGGCGCCCAGAGCGAGGCTGGGGTAGGAAGGCCGACTGAGCAGGAGTCGTCCGCTTGTAGTGGAGGCTGCTAGGAGCCGGCCAGAGGGTGAGCGGGCGAGCAGGGGAGGGAGCTAGAGCAGGCAGGAGGAAACGTCGCGCGGCGCAAAGGAGCGCCGGGGCCGGGCCGCGGCGGAACCACAGCCGGAGAGGGGCAGCCCGAGCCGGGCGCCGCGGGGTCCCCACCCCCACTCGGCCGGACAGTGCCCGGTGTTCCCCCGTGCGGGGGGCGGCGGCGGCGGCTGACGGGACCCGACTGAACCGCGGGGGTGTTGTCACCTCCACCGACGAGCCGGCGCGGCCGCGGGCTCCTCAGAGCCGGGGCCCGGGGCCCGTGACAGACGGGCCGAGGAAGGGAGAGAGGCGGCGGCGGCGCAGGCGACGGGGAGGCAGCGGCGGCGGCGACACCATGTCATCTCCCAGTCCGGGCAAGAGGCGGATGGACACGGACGTGGTCAAGCTGTATCCTTCGTGGAGGGGAAATTCGGGCTGTGTATGTGGGGCGGTGTGGGGATGCCTAGGGTACCTCCTGAAGCTAAGCAAGGGCCTCAGGGCACTCCAGGCCACTGACCGAGGCTCCCTTCCCTCCCCCCCAGTGCCTGCGGTGGCTTCTGGGCACCTCCCAGAAGCCGAGAGCCTTTTCAGCTACCCTTTTATCTGCAGTACCCCCAAATATGCCTTGCTTCTCGCTCTTCCTGCACCCCTCCGGTGCCCGTGACTTTCCTCCACGGTGTTTGGACTCCGAGGCGGCCTTTTTTTCTTTTTGCAGGACCTGCCGCTTCATGCTCTTCATCAGCACCGGGCCCATTTTCAGGGTCCTTCTTTCCTGTTTGCTTGCTCTGGATTTAGGGACCCGAGGTAGAAATTCCCAAGAGGAAAGCCTTTCTCTTTCTTGAGATGCCCCCATTTCTTCCACTCACAATGCTGCTTGAACTGGGGTAACTTAAGCGACCTTCTTTATCCCTAATTCCTTTCTATATTAGGAAGAGAGTAGGTTGCTCAGGCCCCCCTCTTCTCATATAGAGCTCCTATGTATTTTAAATCAGAGACTCCTGTTAAGCTTTCTGGTCCTAGAAGGACCCTGCTGTTTTTCTTTTCACTGACAAAGCCTGTCCCACCCATAGTTGTATGCGATGAGGACCCCCCCAGGCCCTTCAGCAAGCCACCCTCCATGTTGTGGATATGACAGCTGTGGAGAGGAGAGAAAGAGGAGCTCCTGGACAAAATAGCTCCTGTACTAGCCACTTAAGCAAAACTCCCTCTGTAAGAGTAAGGTTCTTGGGGAACACTTGCCTGATCTTGCCAAGTGACACCATTTATTTCTGATCCCTCCCCCAACTTTATACACTCTGGAGGTTGCAGTGGGAAAGCTATAACTGAGAAGAGTCCTTCAGGCAGTGGTTTTGGTTGGAGTCCAGACTGCTTATTTCATGACCAGCTAGCGAAATTCCCGAAGGTTCCTGTGACAAATCAAGGAATTTTTTTTTTTTAAGGAGTAATTTAAAGAGTAGGGGGAGCCCAATGTTCTGAACTACTAATCCCTGGGAAGAAGGAGAAAGTAGGGGGCAAGTGGTGGTAGTGTGTGGAACACAGTTAAAAAGTCCTATCTCTTGTTTCTTTCTGCCTCATCCCCCATCCCCCCACCATTTCCCCCTGTTGCAGGGTTTTGTTTATATAACTCAAGTTGTTTGGTTAAATTCTTCAGGTGAATTCCTTCTTTCTTCCTTTTGTTACCGTTTCTGATTGAGTTTTACCTCTTTGTAGAGATCTCTGATTATTGTCAAATACTCAGTTGTGGAATTTGCTGAAGTTTTAAAGTAGTTTTTGCATATGTTGAAAGTGGGGGATGGGAGGGAAGTTGCCTGGGCAAAAGATTATTTTTTTCATAATCTTTTCAGAAATACGGTGTTATTCTTCTCAGGGAAAACTTGACTAGAAATTAGGAACAGTAAATCAACTTAAGTTTAGGGTTTGGAGTTTAGAATTTTTGGGGGAGGTAGGAGTGGGGATTGGAAAGAGCAAGTAGTAATGTATAATGTACCAAATGTATGTTTAGACACAAGTGAAATCAACTCTTGGGAGGTGTTTGTGGCTGTGATTGTTTTGTAAATGTGTGAATGATACCAGTAATCTTGGCTTCTCATAAGGTTGCAGGAAAACTTGTATCTATGACTGTGTGTACATTTTACACAAAGCAGTTTCGGGTTTTATTTTTGTTTAGAAACTAGGAAATGACATGGTGGCAGAATCTGAGTTATTTTTATCTTGAATTGAGAGTTACTGTCATACCTAATGCAAATTTCTAATGTTTAATTGGGATGGGGGAGGAGAGAATTCCAGCTGTTTTTGATTGATGTCAGATTCTCAAATTATCTACAGATATATATTTTTAAAAGACTGGGGATAAAGGGGGAGGCCTAACTTGACCTGATGCCTTTTCCATACAGTGCCTTTTGTTCATTTAGTAGTTGTGGCATCTAGAATGATTACCGCATTTAGGAGTCGGGGTGTGGGGGGGTGGAGAGGGAGAGGAAAACAGACAAAGAACAGCAGGGTGTCTTTTTTTCTCCCCCTAAGTGGCTTATTTCATAGCTTATTTTTAGTAGAAGATGAAGAAAGGCAAAGATGCATTGGCCTTCTGTTCTTTCCCCACCTTCCTTCTTTTTGACAAAAGAAAGCAGAGGCGCTTTAAAATTGTAGATCTCTGAGATAGGAGGATAACAGTGTTAAGATTTAAAAGCCAGAGGTTATCTTTGTTTCTTGTTTGTTATTTTCTGGTATAACGGAGTTTGGAAGTTAAAATTTTCGGATTTCCTTTTGTGTGTATGTTGTGTGGGTGAGAGATTTTTGTGGCCTCCTTTTTCTGTTGAATTCGCATCAGTAGGCCCAAATGGAGCCAACAGTTTTTTGAGTAAGATATATTTAGCAAAAAATTTAAAGAAAAATTCTCCAACCCTCTACTAAAATGAGTACAATTGTGTGAAAGGGACAGGGGGATGGGGGAGTAGGTTGAAAATGAAAGATGGTGGAGAGGAAGTAGGAAGAAAAGGTCTGAAGGAATGTACTTCTTGTCCCTCAGTGCCCCTTGATGATTTCTTTGGTGTGGAGACTGATAACTGGTTTCATTACAATCTCCTCTTTCAGCCCATTTTTGGATGTCTCCTGAGCGTAATTATACCACCACAGTTTACAGCTTGGCCAGGAACCTATGTAGTAGGAAAGGAAAGTAGCCATGTGGGGGGAGGGAGAGAAGAGGATGTGTAACTAATTGGCCACTGCCTTTCACCACCTCCTTAGGTTCTTTTGGAGACACATCTCTGGTTGTTTGGAGTTAGTGATATTTCTTTTGTGATGGGTTGGTAGGAGGAGAGCTGACTCCCAAGTTATGCAGGGAGTGTGTGTTTTGCACCAATGCACTTAATAATCTGCTGGGTGATTATGTTCTGAAACTCTGAGTCATTCATTGTTTCTCTTCTGGTCCTTTGCTAAGGGTTGTGCAAACCTCCCCAGGAGCCTAGAAACTGATTTACATTACTTTTGGGCCCGGTAGGAATGCCTTCTGAAACAAAATTTGTAGTTAGCCTAAATCCTGTGGAATGGGCTCCTATAGTGCCAACCATTTGTTTGTGAAGTCAGGTAGATTGGTGATCCCGTGCTGCTCCCAGCCTGGCAACCTTTGAGGTTTCTACTTCCAACCAGCTCATGATTTAGATTGTCTGAGAGCTGGGACTCTGGTGACCTTAAAGCGTGATTTGCCCTAAAGGAATATCGGTTTAAGTTCTCCCTGGTGGAGGAACAAACAGCTCAGATTACACGGGTTTCCTTGTTGGTGGGGGTTACTCGTCTCACCCTGTTGCACAGCTCGGGTGATCCTTTTATCTGTGAACCAGTGGCCCCTGCTGAAGGCTAGAGCTGCTTGTTTTGGAAAAGCGTATGCAGGCAAAAGGCCGCAGGCACTGTTCCTCACCGCTCATTGGCCACCCTGTTACTACCCGGAAAAAGGAGGAGGGGAGGAGCTACCAAACAGCTGATAGAGTGTATGACAAGAGTGTGTTTATATACAAAAGAGGTGGGGGCTGGGGAAGACCTATGAGTGTTATGAAAGAGGAAAATCTGACCTGTTAGAATACAGTAAATGTTCAGGAAAATTAAGGTTAAATCTCAAAAGTGGATCTGGTAATAATGGGGACTTGGCATACACCATGGTGTTAAGTAAGATTTTGGAATTTGTAATGCCAAGAGGTTTCAAATATTGTTATTTTTTTAAAGAGGGAATACAGTAACAAAACAGGATTCCTTGCTTTAAATGCACTTAACTGACATATGTAGGGATTCAGAAGTATGGTAGAAATGTAAACTTCCTTATAAAAGCTTTAAGAGAGATGATAGAAAGAGGTAGTGTCTTATACTAAATTCAGTGAATTTTATAGACTCATTGGTGTCTGCTTTAAGGTTTCAGAACCATTCTATAACAAATTCAAAAACTCAAATGTTTAGTTGAGTGAGGTGGCTCACATCTGTAAACCTAGCATTCTGGGAGGCTGAGGTAGGAGGATCACTGAGGTCATAGATTTGAGACCAGCCTTATCATGCAGTCTGGAGTGAGAACCCATTTAGTGGAGACCCCATCTCTACTAAAAATAGATAAAGTAGCTGAGTGTTGTGGGTGCCCGCAGTCTCAGCTACTCAGGAAGCTGAGGCAAGAGGATCACTTGAACTTAGGAGTTTGAGGTTGGTGCGAGCTAAGTTGATGCCAGCGCACTCTGGTCTGGGCAACAGAGTGAAATTCGGTCTCAACCAAAAAATGTTTGAGTACTCCCTTTGTGCCAGGCATAGTGCCTGGAATTTAGAGGTGAAAAATTCAATGTAGGTGGTGGTGGTGCTTATGTAAGTAGTTTAAAAAGTATTGAAATTTTTTTTTTTATTTTAAATCAGAAAGGACAGACTGTTTATGTTGGGTCAGCACCATATATATATATACACACACACATATACATACACATATACATACACACATATATATATCACCTTGTTTTTTGAGTAACTTCACATTTACTCTTAGAATGGGCTTTTCAAGGAAGGAAAGGTTAAAAAGTGAATTTTGTGTAATGGGATATACCTATATAGGGATCTGTACTCTTGTTATTTAAAAGATATTAAAAAACTAAAACATTTAAATGTGTAGCCATTTGTCTTTGATTTCAGCTTTGGTATTTTGCTGTTAATCAGTAGTTATTCTATCCCTAAGTTAGTCTTTGTTACTCTTTAATTTGTGTTCAAAGTGTAGACAGTTCTGTAAACTTTTAACTAGTTCCAATGTCAATTGGAGACCTGTGATTTGCCTTTTCTGTGGCCTCTGTTTTAGTGACATAGTGAGATGAAGTTGGAACAGTTTTATGGTCTTCAAGCTGAAAGTTGAAAGATTTGGCAACTCCCAGTGTTCTGAATTTGTCTTCCCTGCCTAGATTTTGGTGACAAATATAACATACTGGTGCTTATTTTGGTTAAGCAGGAACCTACATGAGTAAGCATTCACAGCTTCAGAACATCTGATTCCTGCAGAGCAGTTCTAGTAAATTGCATGCAAGCCTAAAAAGTCAGCTTTTAGGGGTAAAAATCTTTTGCAGATGTGACCCATAAAAGACCTTCCATATTTGTGTGCATATATTGTACCAACCTAGATTTGTTGGTTTTTCTAGTGATGTAGTTTCTTAGCCCCTTGACCTGCATTTTTTTTTTTTTTAATAGTTTTTGGCCGGGGCTAGGTTTGAACCTGCCACCTCTGGCATATGGGGCTGGCCTTACTCCTTTGAGCCACAGGCGCTGCCCTTGACCTGCATTTTGTAGATTTTTTTTCAAGACAGATTCTCATGTTTTGGCCTCAAACTTTTGAACTTAAGTGATTCTCTTGCCTTAGCCTCCCAAAGAGTTGGGACTACAGGCGCCCTCCACAATGCTGGGCTATTTTTAGAGATGAAGTCTTGTTCTGGCTCAGGGTGGTCTCGAACTGGTGAGCTCAGGCAATCCATCTGCCTAGGCCTCCCAGAGTGCTAAGGTTACTGGTATGAGCCACTGTGCCTGGCCTTTATAGACATTTTAGAAATTTGATGTCTTGTTTAGTGCTATCAGATTTGGATTTTTTTTTTGTTTGTTTGAGACAGTGTTTCACTTATTAACCCTTAGTAGAGTGCTGTGGCGTCACAGCTCACAGCAATCTCCAACTCCTTGGGCTTAGGCGATTCTCTTGCCTCAGCCTCCCAAGTAGCTGGGACTACAGGCATCCGCTACAACACCCGGCTATTTTTTCATTGCAGTTTGGCTGGGACGGGTTTGAACCCACCACCCTTGGTATATGAGGCTG
>NW_003852688.1:561920-566319 GCF_000181295.1 Otolemur garnettii
GGTTCCAAGAATCATTGGATTTTTTAGGCATGCATTTTAGACCTTATATTACAATGCTAAAAATGTAACAGATTTATACCTGTAGACCTACGGGGTGTTTGGTAAAATAAGTAAAAAACTTAGCTGGGCTTTCTAAAAATAATAAAATAATTGAGGAAAAATATAGGTTACAAGAAAAAGAAAGTAGTCATCCATAATCCTATCCTTTAAACAGTGGTTCTCAAACTTTAGTGTTGTAATCACTTGCAGTTTCTTTTTTTTTTTTTTTTTTTGAGACAGTCAAACTGTTGCCCTGGGTAGAGGCATCGTAGTGGCATGGCATCATAGCTCACAGCAACCTCCAACTCTTGGACTCAAGCAATCCTCTTGCCTCAGTTTTTCTTTTATTTTTTTTCTTCTTTTTTTTGAGACAGTCTCACTTTGTCACCCTTGGTAGAGTGCTGTGGCGTCACAGCTCACAACAACCTCAAACTCTTGCATATTTAAGCAATTCTCTTGCCTCAGCCTCCGAAGTAGCTGGGACTACAGGTGCCTGCCACAACACCTGGCTGTTTTTTGGTTGCAGTTGTCATTGTTAGTTAGCTGGTCTGGGCTTGGTTCTAACCTGCCAGCCTGGGTGTATGTGGCTGTTACCGTAACCACTGTGCTATAGGTGCCAAGCCAGTTTTTCTATTTTTAGTAGAGACAGGGTCTCGCTCTTGCTCAGGCTGGTCTGGAACTCAAGCTATCCACCTGCCTTGGCCTCCCCGAGTGCTAGGATTACCGGTGTGAGCCACCACGCCCAGCCCTCTCTGGTGTTTTCTAATTCATTGGGTCTCAGGTCTGAGAACTTGTAGTTCTAAGTTTCCAGATGATGGTGATGCTGCTGCTGCTGCTCCCAGGACCATAGTTTAAGAACCATTGGCCTTCTATTATAACATGACAATGTTTTTTCCTGTCTTGTTTCTCCCTAGGGTATATATTGTTTTCAACCAACCTGTTGATTATACTGTAGATGTCTGCTCTTTGCTTAATATTTTTGCAACTTTTTTCCCAGTTGAAAATACCATACATAATGAATGGCCCATAGTTGTGCTATTGATTTCTTTGCCATTTTTCTCTGGTGAATAAAGTTGAAATTATCATCTTTGTGTGTAAGGCTTTTCTTTGGGTTGTTTCTGTTTTCCCAAAATGGGATTCTAGATCACAGAAGGTAAACATTTGCATTAAAGTATTTAATTAAAAATCTTGGGACCCCTGCCAGATATGTAATCCTGGTACTTGGGGAGGCTGAAGTAGGTGGATTGCTTGAGTTTAGGAGTTTGAGAATAGCAAGAGCCCCTTCTCTACTAAAAAGAAAAAAAAAGAAAAACTAGCTGGGCATTTGTGGTGGGTGCCTATACTCCTATCTACTTGGGAGGCTGAAGCAAGAGGATCATTTGGGCCCAAGAGTTTGAGGTTACTATGAGCTATGATGATGCCATGACACTCTACCCAGGCTGACAGACACTATCTCAAAAAAAAAAAAACCAACAAAAACACAAAACCCTCATTTCTTTAAACTTTTGTGCTTTTTGTGATAATGGTGATCCTTAAATTAGGCATACTTTTGTATTTCTCAACATATCTGCTGTGAGTTCGTAGGTGAAATATGTTATATTCATGAGCAGACGGATGTGATTGGCAAGAGCTATAAATTAGTTTTGATATCTTGAATTCTTTTTTCTTTTGTTTATTGAGGTATAATTGATGTACACTAAACTATACATATTTACTTTTTTTTTTAGAGACAGAGTCTCACTTTATCGCCCTCAGTAGAGTGCTATGGCATCACAGCTCTTGGGCTTGGGCGATTCTCTTGCCTCAGCCTCCCGAGTAGCTGGGACCACAGGCACCCACCACAATGCCTGGCCATTCTTTGTTGCAGTTTGGCTGGGGCTGGGTTTGAACCTGCCACCATCGGTATATGGGGTTGGCACCCTACTCACTGAGCCACAGGTGCTGCCCTAAACTATGCATATTGAAAGTGATACATTTGATAAGTTTTATTGTTATGTATCCCCCATGTAGCCTATGACCACAATCAAGATAGAGAACGTTATTTCCCTAGGAGTTTCTCATGCCCCTTTGTAACTCTTCCCTCTCTCCTTTCAACCATTGATTTGATTTCTGTCACTATAGTTTATTTTGTATTTTCTTGAATTGTATATAAAGGGAATCAGTCATACAGTGTGTATTCCTTAGGTGTGTGGATTCATTTACTCATAATTCTGAGATTCACTTATCATTTGTTCATTTTTTATTGCTAAGTAGTATGCCAAATGTGTGGATATACCACAATTTTATGTATTCACTCCCCCCTTTTATTTTTTATTTTTATTTCTTGAGGCAGTCTCACTATGTCACTTTTGGTAGAGTGGTGTGGTGTCATAGCTCACAGCAACCAACTCTTGGGCTAAAGCGATCAGCTTGCTTTAGCCTGTCTCGTAGCTGGGACTACAGGCTCACACCACAACACCCAGCTATTTTTATGTTGTTGTTGTTTAGCAGGCCTCGGCCGGGTTTGAACCCACTAGCGCCCTAACCACTGAGTACGGGTGCCAAGCCTGGTCTCCAGCTCTTAAGTGTAAGGGATCCTCCTGCCTTGTCATCCCAGAGAGCTAGGATTATAGGTGTGAGCCGCCATTCCTGGCATCTAGGTTATTTCTAGTTTGGGGCCTTTTTTTTTTTTGAGACAGAACCTCAAGCTGTCGCCCTGGGTAGAGTGCTGTGACATCACAGCTCACAGCAACCTCCAACTCCTGGGCTCAAGCGAGTCTCCTTCCTCCGCCTCCCAAGTAGTTGGGACCACAGGTGCCTGCCACAACGCTGGGCTATTTTTTGGTTGCAGCCGTCATTGTTATTTGGTGGGCCTGGGCTGGATTCGAACCTGCCACCTTAGGTGTATGTGGCTGGTGCCTTAGCCACTTGAGCCACAGGCACCGAGCCATGGAAGCCTTTTTTTTTGAGACAAAGTCTCACATTGTCACCCCCGGTTGAGTGCTGTAATGTTACAGCTCACAGCAATCTCAAACTCTTGGGCTTAGGTGATTCTCTTGTCTCAGCCTCCCAAATAGCTGGGACTACAGGCGCCCTCCACAATGCCCAGCTATTTTTTGGTTGCAGTTGTTATTTAGCAGGCCTTGGCTGGGCTCGAACCTGCCAGCTTCAGTGTATGTGGCTGGTGCCCTACTCACCGAGATGTGGGTGCTGAACCCAGTTTAGGGCTTTTAAAATAAAGGTGTTATGAATGGTTGTATGGACATAATGCTTTCTTTTCTCTTGGCTAAGAGAAAAATAGCTGGATCATGTGATAGGTATATTTAATTTTTTAACTAGTTGAATTTAAGTTTACTGATGGTGGTCTGTATTTTATATACAAGTAAAATTGCGACATTGTTGTTTCTGTTGTGTATTTTAACTTGTTCCTTAAGCATTGTTTTTCTTTTTTCAGCACTTTATTGCCCTTGGTAGAGTGCCATGGCATTACAGCTCACAGCAACCTCCAACTCCTGGGCTTAGGTGATTCTCTTGCCTCAGCCTCCTGAGTAGCTGAGACTACAGGTGCCCGCCACAACACCTGGCTATTTTTTGGTTACACTTTGGCTGGGGCTGGGTTTGAATCCCCCCACCCTGGGTATATGGGGCTGGTACCCTACCCACTGAGCCACAGGCACCACCCTAGGCATTGTTTTTCAGCGGACTTCTATCAGAGGTCTTTTCTCCCTCACTTGAAATTAATGAATTAAATTTTCATTGTGGGTCAGGTATGGTGGCTCATGCCTATAATCTCAATGCTTTGGGAGACTGAGGCAGGAGGATCACTTGAGCTTAGGAGTTTTCAACCAGTTTGGGAAATGTAGCTGAGACTGGGTTGCCCCCCCCCCAAAAAAAACCCACTACTAATGACGGTGAGCACCTATAATCTCAACTACTCAGGAGGTGAAAAGTGGAAGGATTCCTTGAGCCAAGGAGTTCAAGGCTACAGTGAGTAAACTCTAGCTTGGGTGACAGAATGAGACCCTAATGACACTTTAGGAATTATGGATCATAAAAAACTAGGTTTTTGCATTTGCTAGTAAGACTCTATATCTTTGTGAATCGGTAAGCACACTTTGCTTGCTTTTTTGTAAATTATGTGTATATGTATATATTTTTTAGAGACGGTATCACTTTATCTCCCTTGGTAGAGTGCTGTGGCATCACAGCTCATAGCAACCTCCAACTCCTGGGCTTAGGCGATTCTCTTTCCTCAGCCTCCCAAGTAGTTGGGACTACAGGTGCCTGCCACAATAACTGGCTATTTTTTTTTTTTTTTTTTAGAGACAGTCTTACTTTGTCACCCTGGGTAGAGTACCGGTGACATCACAGCTCACAGCAA
>NW_003852688.1:567024-568212 GCF_000181295.1 Otolemur garnettii
AGCCTTCTGATTAGCTGCGACTACAGGTGCCAGCCACAGTTCCTGGCTATTTTTAGAAATGGGAGAGGGTCTTCCTCTAGCTCAGGCTGGTCTCAAATTTGTAAACTCAGGTGATCCACTCGCCTCAGCCTCTCAGAGTGCTAGTATTATAGGCATGAGCCATTGCTCCCGGCCCTGGAATATTTTTAAAGTTAATTTTTAATGAAATGGTGATAAAAAATTCTATTTGGCATCTTATGAGTTACTAGGTGAATTAAAACATTGTCATAATAATTTGACATGGCTTTGTAATAGTTGTTACTGTCATGGTTTTTGATAAACATTTGAATTTATGTATCAGTGTTTAAGAAATTAACATCTTATTACTGACAGCTGGAACTTTTCATTTGGCTAACAAAGACAACCTGGTTTAATGCCTGAGATAGGTTGGAGTCACATTATGTTCATGGGCTGGCTGTTTGAGTAGTCAACACAGGGATGGTGCCCTGAGCATGTTAATTAGAGTGTATTGCCAAAGTGAAATTCAAGTCCAATATAGAAACCTATGAAAACACATAGAGGGCAGTCTATGCTTTTGAGAGGCTGGTGTCACATTAGTGGTTCTCAGCTGAGTCTTAAATTTGAGAAGAATGTTGTATTTATATGGACAGGTACTCTGGTTATTGTTATTTCTACTCTGTACCTCACCAGATGCTTCAGGATAGTACCTGGTTTGCAGGCTGGTGCTTACGGTGGTATCTGCCTATGCTCAGTAGAACCCAAATTCTCAAGCCAGGTGGGAGGCCCCGTGGGGCAGCTATATGCTTATGAAGGATGAAGGATCCTTTTTGCCTCCCCTGCTTTGTAGGTCTCTAGGGCATTAGGTGGGTGGTGTGAATAGATGGTTTTGATCTTCTGACCTGGCCTTGCAGAGAAGTAAGGGAAGAAGAGGAATGCTTTGTGAAGGGGAGAGGCTTGGCTGGATGTTGCCATCCTCAGAAAGATAGGAATAGCTAGTGGGTCTTTCTGTGGACTCCCAAAAGGGCCTGGGCTGTGGTGCTTGGTGGAACCATATTTAGAGATTTGGAGTATTGCTTAATTGGTTGGGAATGAAATTTTTGTCTTCTGTCTCAACCTCTTCGTTTCTAAGAGGTTTTTCAGCCATTTTTAGGGAAGGCAGTATGTATGAAAGGAGATATTCCCTGCATA
>NW_003852688.1:568720-570497 GCF_000181295.1 Otolemur garnettii
GCCAGCCCCGGTGTATGTAGCTGGCACCCTAACCACTGAGCTATGGGCACCGAGCCCACCTGGCTATTTTTAGAGACAAGCAGGGTCTTGCTCTAGTTCTAGCTGGTCTCAAACTTGTGAGCTTAGGCGATCTGCCCTCCTCACCTTCCCAGAGTGCTGGAATTATAGGCATGAGCCACTGTGACTAGCCCGGCAAAATTTTTCTGTGTATCAGGCTTTTCTCATGTACATTTTTCAAGGTTTTTTTTTTTGTTGTTGTTATTGTTTATAAAATCTTAGTTGAGGTAATATAAATAGAAAACTAGATGCAAGTATGCCTGGTTAATGTTACCTCAGAAGCAAGTAGGCTGCTACTATGTCTAATGAAAAATAAATTTAGTTGTTTTGTGCAAATGGTGCCAGTATAACTTCGGTTATCTTGATTAAGCTTTTCAGTCAGGTGACTTGATATTATGTAGTTTCTGAAAAGTTGATTAATTCAAAAAATTCAAAATTTGGTTAAGCTTTTCCATTGTAGCATTTATCTGTAGAAGGTTGATTTGGTTAGTCGCTATGTCACTAAGCGGTCACCAAGTGTAATATTGTTGTTTTGTCTCATGGTCTAAAGATTGCTGGATGTTTGGTATATTTTTGCTAATCTTTGAATCTAAGTCTATAAGTTAGTACATTTCTTTTTTTTTTTTAAGAGACAGTTTCACTTTGTTACCCTCAGTAGAATGCTGTCGCATCACAGCTCACAGCAACCTCCAGCTCTTAGGGTTAGGCGATTCTCATGCTTCAGCCTCCCGAGTAGCTGGGACTATAGGCACCCGCCACAATGTCTGACTGTTTTTTTTGTTGTTGCAGTTTGACCGGGGTGGGTTCAAACCCACCAGTCTCAGTATATGGAGTCAGCACCCTACTCACTGAGCCACAGACACTGCCCGGGAAATGCATTTTAAATGCCTATATTTTTTGAAAAGCATCTCCACTCTTTATCTTAACTTGGTGGCTGATATTAATGTTGATTTTGACAACACTATACTAACATGTAGAGCACAAATACACATCTGGTAACAGAATCATCAAGCGAATTGAGGGGAAGATAAAGCACTGATAATTGTCACCACAATTTGATGTTTAGCATCTATTAAACTTACAAAAACGTAAGTCATCCCATTTTCTGCAACCATGTTCTTGATAATATAGGAAAATCTTTTTTTCTTTTTTTTGGGACAGAGTCTCACTTTGTCACCCTTGGTAGAATGCCATGTTGTCATGTCATCATGGCTCAAACTCCTAGGCTTAAGCTGTTCTCTTGCCTCAGCCTCCCAAGTAGCTGGGACTACAGGCACCAGCCGCAACGCCTGGCTATTTTTAGAGACAGGGTCTCGCTCTGTTTCAGGCGAGCTTGAAAGCTCAGGCAACCTACCTGCCTTGGCCTCCCAAATGCTAGGAATATAGGCATGAGCCACCACGCCAGCTGAAAATAAAATCTTGTATTTTACTCCTGTGTTCATTTGTATATTAAAGATTTCAAACAAGAATACAATATCTTTCTCAGCTGGGGTTATGGTGGTGGTGGCTCTGGCCTATAATCCCAGCACAGTCCCAGCACTCATGGAGGTGGAGATGAGTGGATTGCCTGAACTCATAGGTTTGAGACCATCCTGAGCCAAGAGTGAGACCCAGTCTCTAAAAATAGCTGAGTGTTGTGACAGGTGCCTATAGTCTCAGGTATTTGGAGGCTAAGGTAAGAGAATTGCTTGAGCCCAAGAGTCTGAGGTTGCTGTGAGCT
>NW_003852688.1:570925-578079 GCF_000181295.1 Otolemur garnettii
AAAAAAAAAAAAAGGCAGTTCTTGAATTTTGTCTTTGATTATAACGTATCATATATTTGAGTATACCTGGATTGTCCTACTGTTGTAATCCTTAATTGCCTCTTTTTTTTCCATAGGCTCTTGGATTAGAATAATTAGTAACCACATTCTTTTTATCTTTTTTTTGTTGTTGTTTTTTGTTTTTAAAATTCTTTAAAAGAGGAATTTTTAATCTTCTTTATTTACTTCTGCCTTTTACATTCTTTTATTTATTTATTTTGTTTTTGCAGTTTTTGGCCGGGCCTGGGTTTGAACCTGCCACCTCTGGCATATGGGGCCAGTGCCCTACTCCTTTGAGCCACAGGTGCCACCCTACATTCTTTTATCTTTTAATAGTTAATGTGACTTTTCCCTTATTTGAGATTTAGCTTAGAGTTTTTTTTTTGGAGACAGAGCCTCCAGCTATTGCCCTGGGTAGAGTGCTGTGGCATCACAGCTCACAGCAACCTCCAACTCTTGGGCTCAAGTGATCTTTTGCCGCTGCCTCCCAAGTACTGGGATTACAGGCACCTGGCTATTTTTTTGTTGCAGCCATCATTGTTGTTTGGCGGCCCAGGCTGGATTTGAACCCACCAGCTCAGGTGTATGTGGCTGGTGCCTTAGTCACTTGAGCCACAGGTGCCGAGCCTAGCTAAGAGTTTTATAACAAGTAAACTGATACAACAGGAAGACTGTATGGGTGGTTCATAAAGACTGTAATTTTGTTTTCATAAATTGTTTTCAAGTTTGCATTTCTTTTTACTGTTCTTAGCTTGCACTTTGATTTCTAGGAATTAAGACAGACTTACTGGCGGGAAAGTACCTCTAGATTAATTATACACACACACCCTTTGGAGAGAAGGTGTTTCTAGATCAGTGGTTCTCAACCTTCCTAATGCTGCAACCCTTTTATGATTTTTTTTTTGCAATTTTTGGCTGGGGCTGGGTTTGAACCCGTCACCTTCGGCATATGGGGCCTGCGTCCTACACCCCTGAGCCACAGGCACCACCCATGCTGCGACCCTTTTATACAGTTCCTCATAGCAACGAAAATAATTTTATGGGGATCACCAGAACATGAGGAACTGTATTAAAGGGTGGCAGCCTTAGGAAGGTTGAGAACCAGTGTTTTAGATCAGGCATTCTCAAACTATGGCCTGCCTAGGACATTTATCCGGCCTGCCGTTTGCCGCCACTGCCTATCCTGCTTAGCAGCCGACTCGTTCAGGGGCCCCACGGTCTGGCCCTCCAATGGGTTGAGGGACAGTGAACTCACCACCTGTTTAAAAAATTTGAGGACCCCTGTTTTAGATCCTTTATAGTATTTTATATTCAAGCTAAATTGTTTGTTTCTGGGAGTTTGAAAGTCCAAGTATACTTGGTTTATTTTACTTTGTGCAGTTGAGCAATTATATGTCAAATTTTATGCTAAAGATGTAGTATACAACTTTATGTATCCTTTGAATGTGAAAATAGCAGGCAATGTCTTGAGTTTGCCTTAACTGTGCCAGTGAAGTCAGACACAGTGAAACTTTAGACCTGAATTTTGTGTTCGTGTTCTTTAGAGATCCTGGCCTCCAGGTGCCTCTGAAGAATTTGGTTTTTCTAAGCTAGTTTTATACAATCTGGCTAGTTTGTGAGATTCAGAAACTGCTAATGTTCTGTGTCCTTGAGGTAGGTAATCTAGAGGTCACCATTACCTAGTATGCTCCTGTCCCTTTTAGGCAAGGTAAATGGAAGTTGTCCCCTGACAGCAGAGGAGCATGGGGGAGCATGTTTAAGTTTTAGCTCTTTTGCATCTTGTAATTCAAAAAAAATGATTAATGAAATACCATGTCTACTTGTACTTAGTCTCCAAAAAAATTTTTTTTTTGTTTTCTGAGACGGAGTCTTACTTTTTTACCCTTGGTAGAGTGCCATGGCATCATAGCTTACAGCAACCTCAAACTCTTGGGCTTAAGTAATCCTCTTGCCTCAGTCTCCCAAGTAGCTGGGACTACAAGTGCCTGCCACAGTACCCAACTAGTTTTAGAGATGAAATCTCGCTCTGGCTTAGGCTGGTCTTAAACCTACGAGCTCCGGCGATCCACCTGCCTTGGCCTCCCAAGTGCTGGGATTTACAGGTATGAGCCACCGTACCTGGTCCATTAGTCTCCAATTTTTTGGTGACCTTGTGTGTATATAGTCAAGGCTTTGAACTGGATTTTCTTTCTTTTTTTTTCTTTTTAGGTGGAATCTCACTCTATTGCCCTGGTTGGAGTGCTATGGCATCAGCCTAGCTGATAGCAACCTCAGACTCCAGGGTTCAAGCAATGCTTCTGCCTTACCCTCCCAAGTAGCTGGGAGTATAGGCACCTAGCATAGGGCCTGGCTAATTTTTCTATTTTTAGTGGAGATAGAGCCTCAGTCATTCTCAGTCAGGCTGGTTTAGAACTCCTGAGGTCGGCTCGGCGCCTATAGCTCAACCGGCTAAGGCGCCAGCCACGTACACCTAAGGTGGCGGGTTCGAATCCCCAGCCCGGACCCGCCAAACAACAATGACGGCTGCAACCAAAAAATAGCCGGGCGTTGTGGCGGGCGCCTGTGGTCCCAGCTACTTGGGAGGCGGAGGCAGGAGACTCGCTTGAGCCCAGGAGTTGGAGGTTGCTGTGAGCTGTAATGCCACGGCACTCTACCCAGGGGGACAGCTTGAGGCTCTGTCTCAAAAAAAACAAAAACAAAAACAAAAACAAAAACAAAAAAAAACAGAACTCCTGAGGTCAAAGGATCCTCTTGCCTTTGCCTCCCAGAGTGCTAGGATTACATTCTCTTTTTTCTGTGTGTGTTTTTTTTTGGTGGAGACAGAGTCTTACTTTATTGCCCTCGGTAGAGTGACGTGGTATTACATCTCACAGCAAACTCCAACTCCTTGGCTTAGGCAATTCTCTTGCCTCAGCCTCCCGAATAGCTGGGACTACAGGCGCCCACCACAATGCCCGGCTATTTTTTTGTTGCAGTTTGTCTGGGGCTGGGTTTGAACCTGTCATCCTCAGTACATGGGGCTGGCACCCTACCCACTGAGCCACAGGTGCCGCCCTACATTCTGTTTTTCATAGAATTAAAAATTAGTGTATGACTTTTGTGCTTTTATTAATAACTTGTGTTTATTATACATTTGAATTCAATAAACATAGTGATTTCAGTCTGCCAGTTCTGGCTGTTTTATTTATTTATTTTTTGACACAGGGTCTTATTCTGTCTCTTGGGCTACAGTGTAGTGGTGTGATCATAGTGTACTGCAATAGCTGGGACTACAGGTGTGTGCCACCATGCCTGGCTAATTTTTCTATTTTTCTTACAGCTGGGGTCTCACTGTGTTGTCCAGGTTGGTTTTGAGCTCTTGGCATTGAGATCCTTCTATCTCAGCTTCCCAGTATGCTTGGATTACATTTGTGAGCCATGTTGCCCAGTCTGGCTATTTTGTTAATTAAATGACTTACGAAGTTCTGGTGACATTTTATTTAAAGTTAAATTTTAGGTTAAGCTCAAACTTTTAATTCTAGCACTCAGGGAGGCTGAGGTGGGTGGATTGCTTTAGCTTAAGAGTTAAAGACCAGTCTGAGCAAGAGTGATACCCTGTTTCTTAGCTGGTATGATGGGGGCCTATAGTCTCAGCTATATGGGAGGCTAAGGCAAGAGGATCTCTTGAGCCCAGGAATTTGAGGTTGCTGTGGCTATGACGCCATGTACTCTAGTCTGGACAAGAGAGAGTCTGTCTCAAGATTAAAAACAAAAAACAAAAAAGACCAAGAGCAAGACCCCATCTCTATTAAAAATGGAAAAATTAGGTAGGCTGAGGCAGGAGATTGTTTGAACTGGGGAGTTTGAGGTTGCTATGGGCTAGCTTGGGCCACAGAGTGAGACTCTGGCTTAAAAAAAAAAGTGCTGAGATCCTAGAGTAAGTTTTTATTGATGGATATGGAGCCAATTAGGATTTCTTATGCTTTCATCCCTAATTCCCTAATAACTTTGCTTTTGTAGTGGGTGCTCAGGAAATACTTGTTAAATGAATTAGGCTAAATAATATACTGCTTGTTTTTCACCAATCCTTGAGTTATTTTTAGACTAAACTTGGAGCTCTATTAATGTAATTGAAATATGGAAATCATGGTGGAGAGGAGTGAATCTTCCTTATATGATGGGAACTTCATTTATTTTATGTGCAGATGATATTTGCCTTTTTAGATACTGTTCATTTTTCCTCATTTAATGTGTATATTTATTTTCTGCAATTATCCTAAGTGCTAATACTTCAAGTTTATTAAATGCCTTTTTTTTTTTTTTTTTTTTTTTAATAGAGACAGAGCCTCAAGCTGTCGCTCTGGGTAGAGTGCTGTGGCATCAACAGCTCATAGCAACCTCTAACTCCTGGGCTCAAGCCATTCTCCTGCCTCTGCCTCCCAAGTATCTGAGACTACAGGCACCCATCACAACGCCTGGCTATTTTTGTTGTTGTTGTTGCAGTTGTCACTGTTGTTTAGCTGACCCGGGCTGAGTTCAAACCTGCCAGTCTAGGTGCATGTGGCTGGCGCCGTAACCATTGTGCTACAGGTGCCGAGCCCCAGTTTTGTACTTTTTTATGTGTCCCAAGTTCCTTTACCAATTTAGTGGTTCTGGAGTGACTGTGCTTGAGATTTGATAGTATCACCTTCTTGGGCTGCTCAGGACTTTTTTGAGGACCTTTGTTTGTTTTTTACCTTTCATCTGTATTCTGTGAGGAAAGAGAAGATTTTATTCAAGAAGTGCTTTAGCAGCTCATACCTATAAAAATTGTATATGGTCTGTTCTTAGTTATTCAGAATAGTGGAATACTATTACTTAGTTATTCAGAATACTTTAAAATAGCCAGATATTTATTTTTTATTGTTTTTTTTAGAGACGGAGTCTCACTTTATTGCCTTCTGTAGAATGTCGTGGCATCACAGGTCACAGCTCACAGCAACCTCCGACTCCTGGGCTTAGGCAAAATTCTCTTTCCTCAGCTTACCGAGTAGCTGGGACTACAGGTGCCTGCCACAACGCCAGGCTATTTTTTGTTGCAGTTTGGCAGGGGTCAGGTTTGAACCCACCACCCTCGGTATATGGGGCTGGCACCCTACCCACTGAGCCGCAGGTACTGCCCAGTAGCTAAATATTTAAAAATCTCATTTTACAGATGCAAAACCTCTTGTTGTGGTTTACATTTAAACTGTACACATAAGTCTATCTTTTTTTCTTTGTGTGTGCATGTGCATGTTTTGTTAGGGAGGAAGGAATTTTGCTCCTTAGGTAACCTATTGATAAGTAACAGAGGTTTCAGTGCAGGTGTTGCCTGCAGACCTCTAGGAATCCCCAAGCACTTTCAGGAGACTGTAAGGTCATAATTTATTTCACACTAATATTAATTCATTATATACCTTCTTCGTGTATATTGATATTTGTACTGATGGTGTAATACCTATAGCAGATAAAACTACAGATGCCTTAGCACACCAAAAGCACATTAGTAGTTATTGCACTCTTTTTTGAGACACAGTCTCACGATATTGCCTTGGGTAGAGTGCTGTGGTGTCACAGCTCACAGCAACCTCCAAATCTTGGGCTTAAGCAATTTTCTTGCCTCAGCCTCCCAAGTAGCTGGGGCTACAGGTGCCTGCCACAATGCCTGGCTATATTTTTGTTGCAGTTGTCATTGTTGTTTAGCTGGCCCAGGCCATGTTCAAACCTGCCAGCCCCAGTGTTTGTGGCTGGCGCCGTAACCACTGTGCTAGGGGTGCTGAGCCAGTCATTGCATTCTTTACCACATACTTAAGTTTAAAAAAGGAAAATTCCACTGAACCATGTCCTTGATAAAGGAGTAAAGATAATTTTTAAAATTTTGACTCTCAGGTACATGTCTTTTTAATGTTTTATATGATGAAATGGGAAGCACCTTTGTTGCACACTGAAAGTATGGCTGTTGTCTCTCAAAAACTTGTGTGATTTTGAGTTACCATCTGAACTTGTTGCTTTATCATGGAATGCCATTTTGACTTGAATTATGACTGACTGACAAATTATGGTTATTCAAATGTGGGTGGTTGGCCAACATTTTCTCAAAAATGAAAAAAGTGAGCCATCACTTCAAGGAAAACTGACAGTTTATGTTGATAAAATTTGAGTTTTAAAGCAAAAATTAGAATTTTGGAGAACTTGTATAGCCACCATGTGCTTGACAGTTTTCTGATACTTACAAACACTTTGACATGACTTTTTGATGTTGTATGATGAAATGTGTCAACATTCGGAAGATCTCTACAAGTCAATTGATCCAATATCTTCTAAATGGCTAATACATGACAGAAAGTCATAGTTGGGTAAAAGATACCTTCAAAATGCAAGGTAGACCAGTGGATTTTTTTTGACACAGAGTCTCATTATATTGCCATTGGTAGAGTGCTGTGGTGTTACAGCTCACAGCAGCCTCAAACTCTTGGGCTTAAGTGATTCTCTTGCCTCAGCCTCCCAAGTAGTTGGGACTACAGAAGCCCGCCACAGGCCTGGCTATTTTCTGTTGCTGTTGTCATTGTTTTAGCTGGCCTGGGCAGGGCTCATACCTGCCACCCTCGCTGTCTGTAACCACTGTGCTACAGCTGCCGAGCCAGACCAGTGGTTTTAAATGTAAGTAGAAGAGTTCCTTTGTACAATTTCAGATTCCATGTTGTAGTTAGTCTTTAAGGAAACTAGGACTTGTTAAGTTTTGGTATAATGTCAATGAAGAATGTCCAGAATTATCTGAAAAGTCTATTAAAAGTACTCCTATTTTTTTCTAAGTTTGTTCAAAACATTGTATTAGATTGAGTGCAGAAGCACATATGAGAATTCAGCTTTTAAAAAAATTTTTTGGAGACTGAGTCTCCTTTGTCTCCCTTGGTAGAGTGCTGTGTTGTCATAGCTCACAGCACCCTCAAACTCTTGGGGTCAAGTGATTCTCTTGCCTCAGCCTCCTCAGAGCCTCAACCTATAGTCCAAGTAGCTGGGACTATAGGTGCCTGCCACAATACCCAGCTTTTTTTAGAGATGAAGTCTCACTCTGGCTCAGGCTGGTCTGGAACCAGTGAGCTCAGGCAGTCCACCCA
>NW_003852688.1:579569-583106 GCF_000181295.1 Otolemur garnettii
CCCCATAAAATGCCATACTTATTAAATTGTTTTGAAAATTATGGTTTCTTTTTCTTTTCTTCCTTTTTTTTTTTTTTTGCGACAGAGTCTTGCTCCGTTGCCCAGGCTAGAGTGCCATGGCACCAGCCTGGCTCACAGCAACGTCATACCCTTGGTTTCTAGTGCTTCAGCCTCCCAAGTAGGGTGCCCACTGCCAGAACGCCCGGCTATTTTTTTTGTTGTTGCAGTTGTCGTTTAGCAGGCCCGGGCCAGGCTTGAACCCGCCAGTAGGTGGCTGGCACCCTACTCACTGAGCTATGGGCGCTTAGCCAGAGACGGAGTCTTCTTCTTGTGTAGGCTGATCTCTAACTCCTGAGCTCAAGCAATACTCCTGACTTGGCTTCCTAGAGTACTAGGATTATAGGTGTGAGCCACTGTGCCTGACCTGGAAATTATAGTTGTCTTTTTATAAAATTATTTATGTTAACATGCTTAGGATTCATTATCTTGCTTATATGAATTAATATTTTAAATTTCTAAAATGGCAAACATTGGTAGATATAACACATATTTAAAAAACTCAAGTCCTCAATTTTCTTTCTTTTTTTTTTTTTTTATGAGACAGAGTCTCAAGCTGTCCTAGGTAGAGTGCTGTGGCATCACAGATCACAGCAACCTCCAACTCTTGGGTTTAAGCAATTCTCTTGCCTCAGCCTCCCAAAAGGCTGGGATTGCAGGCGTCCACCACCTGCAATGCCAAGGCCTGGCTATTTTTTGGTTGTAGTTGTCACTGTTGTTTGGTGCACCCGGGCTGGATTCGAACCCACCAACTCCAAATGTATGTGGCTGGTGCCTTAGCTGTTTGAGCTATAGGCACTGAGCCTAGGTCCTCAGTTTTTAAGACTGAAGGATACTAAGAACAAGATGTTTGAGAGCCACTACCAATGTATGTTAGAAGAGAAGTTGCTGGGCTGGGTGTGGTGACTGTCACCTGTAATCCTAGTACTCTGGGAAGCTGAGGCAGGTGGATTGCCTGAGCTCAGAAGTCAGAGACCACTCTGAGCCAGAGTGAGATCCTGTCTCTAAATATAGCTGCCTTTTGTGACAGGCACCTGTAGTCCCAGCTATTCTGAGGCTTGTGCCCAAGAGTTTGAAGTTGCTGTGACCTATGATGCCATGACACTCTACCAAGGGTGGCAAAGTGATGCTCTGGGCTCGGCGCCTGTGGCTCAAGCCGCTAAGGCGCCAGCCACATACACCTAAGGTGGCGGGTTCGAATCCAGCCCAGGCCCGCCAAACAACTATGATGGCTGCAACCAAAAAAAAAAAAAAAATAGCCAGGCGTTGTGGTGGGCGCCTGTGGTCCCAGCTTCTTGGGAGGTGGAGGCAGGAGACTTGCTTGAGCCCAGGAGTTGGAGGTTGCTGTGAGCTGTGATGCCACAGCGCTCTACCCAGGGGGACAGCTTGAGGCTTTGTCTCAAAAAAAAAAAAAAAATGACACTCTGTCTCAAAAAAAAAAAGGTCATGTGATAAAGTCTAAGACATGCTTATGTTGTACCTAGCATAGTGTCTGGTTGTTTGTAGGTTCCTTAATAAAATGCTTGAATCAGATTGAATTGAATTATATAGTAACCATTTAAATACACATTTAGCCAAGAAGGAAGAAGAAAAATTGGTGTTATGTGAAGAACCAAGTCCTTAAAGAGCCAGGATCTTGCATTGTTGCCAGAGCATGAGGGCAGTGGCATAATCATAGCTCACTACAACCTCAAACTCTCCTGAGCTCAAGTAATCCTCCTGCTTCTCATCCTCTCAAGTAACTGGGTCTACAGATGTGCACAATCATACCTGGCTAATGTCTATATTTCTTGTAGAGACAGAATCTTACTGTGTTGCTCAGGCTTGTCTCAAGCAATCCTACTGCCTCAGCCTCCCCAAATGCCAGGATTCCAGGTGAGAGCCTCATGCCTAGCCCTGAAAAATATTCTTAATGTTAGTAAACAATGTCAGGTCTGTCATAACTTACAGATTCTAAGACATTTTTTCCTACATTTTATCATCTTTGAAATTGAGATGTCTTAAAATTGGTGGTGAGTCAGTCTAATTGGCAGCTTTTTTCTTTCTTGATGTGTCATAAAATAACGATGTAGACGTCATGAAATGTGCTAGTGTCTGTTTTGTGTGAAGAGGAGAAGGAAACATTGAATAGCAGTTTTAGTTCTTGAGCGGTAAGATATGTGGCATTAAATGTTCTTATCAAGCACTGAAATGACTACGGACAGTTGACAGTGGGCTTGTTGGAAAATTTCATTCATAAAGTAATTTTTATCCCAAGTCAGAAGACAAGAATTCAGTGTTACAATTTAGGCTTTTAAAATAAAAAGTAAAAATCATATAAATCTTGTTCTTTTTTATATGCTAAGCTTTTTGTTTTTCTGCTTAATCATATTGCTAATTTTCCTGTTCTTTAAAAAATTTTTATTTAGGCTTGGCATCCCTGTAGTTCAGTGAGTAGGGCACTGGCCACATACACTGAAGGTGGCAGATTCCAGCCTGCCCTGGGCCTGCTAAACAACAATGACAGCTCCCCCCCCAAATAGCCAGGCCTTGTGGCAGGCGCCTGTAGTCCCAGCTACTTGGGAGGCTGAGGCAAGATAATCACTTAAGCCCAAGAGTTTGAGGTTGCTGTGGGCTGTGATGCCATGGCACTCTACTGAGGGGTTACATAGTAAGACTCTGTCTCCAAAAAATTACTTAATTTTACTTTTTTCTTTTATTATTTCATTTTATTTTCAAGACAGAGCCTCAAGCTGTCACCCTGTGTAGAGTGCTGTGGCATCACAGCTCACAGCAGCCTCCAACTCCTGGGCTCAAGCGATTCTTCTACCACTGCCTCCCAAGTAGCTGGGACTACAGGTGCCCACCACAATGCCCAGCTATTTTTTGGTTGCAGCCGTCATTGTTGTTTGGCGGGCCCAGGCTGGATTTGTGGCTGGCACCTTAGCCGCCTAATCCACAGATGCCGAGCCATTCTTTTATTATCTTAATTGACACATAACTGTACATATTTATGAGGTACAGTATGATATTTCCATATATGTATATAATGTGTGCTGATCAACTGAAGGTAATTAGCCTATCCATTACCTCAAACATTTATTGTTTCTTTGTGTTGGGATCATTCAACACCCACTCTTCTAGTTATTTGAAACTATACAGTAAATTGTTCTTAATTATAGTCACACTCCAAGTGCTGTAAAACACTAAAACTTATTCCTCCTCTGTAGCTGTAATTTTGTATTTGTTAACTAACCTCTGGCTATCCTCCTTGCCCTGCCCCCAACTCTAGTAATTATTATTCTGCTCTACTTTATGGGACTGACTTTTTTAGCTCCCACATGAGCTATTTGTCTTTCTCTGCCTGGCTTATTTCACTTAATACAATGTCCTCCAAGCTCACCTATTTTTTTTTTTTTTTAAGAGACAGAGTCTCCCTTTGTCTCCCTTGGTAGAGTGCTGTGGCATCACATAGCTCACAGCAACCTTCAACTCCTGGGC
>NW_003852688.1:583376-586139 GCF_000181295.1 Otolemur garnettii
CACAACAACCTCCAACTCCTGGGCTCAAGCGATTCTCCTGCCTCCACCTCCCAAGTAGCTGGGACTACAGGCGCCTGCCACAACACCTGGCTGTTTTTTGGTTGCAGCCATTATTGTTGTTTGGCAGGCTAGGGCTGGATTCAAACCCGCCAGCTCAGGTGTATGTGGCTAGTGCCTTAGCCACTTGAGCCATAGGCCTGAGCCAGGATTTCATTTTTTAAAATGGGTAAATAGTATTCCATTTTGTGTATGTGGGTATGATCACATCTCCTTTATCCATTCATCTGTTGCCTTCATTAATTTTTTCTCTCTCAAATAGGTTTATTTGAAGATACGTTACTGAATGCTGTTAACATTTACCACCATTTTGTATAAAAAAGAATAGGACCATAATATGGAATTATAAAGATACTACATTAATAAATAGCATACGCATCCTTAAAAGTAATTTTATTAAAAGGGGATAGGGCCTGGGCAAAATATGGAGCTGAATGTATTAGAGAAGCCTTCCTGAAGGATGCTGAATGTCATAGAGATAGGAGGTAAATAAGCCATAGGGCATCCATGGGGTGGGAGGTAGTCAGTGGCTTGGCTTGATTAAAGAATCACAGGCTGAAAAATGAGTTGCTGTTAAGTATGTATGTATTGTTAGAATGCAGTGTATATGGCCAAGATTATGTGGGGTGCTGTAAGGTAAACAGGCAGAGCTTTTAGCTTTCTATGATCTGGCAATGAAACCAGTAGGGCCACAATTCATGCTTTTCTAGATGTATTATCTCTCATCAGTCAGCTAAAGGAGGATTGTTTTCTTTTTCCTTTTTTTTTTTTGAGTCAGAGTCTCACTTTGTTGCCCTTGCCCTCACCCTTGGTAGAGTGCTGTGACATCCCAGCTCACGGCAACCCCAAACTCTTGGGCTCAAGTGATTCTCTTGCCTCAGCCTCCCATTTAGCTGGGACTACAGGTGCCACAAACACCCGGCTGTTTTTAGAGATGAGGTCTTGCTCAGGCAGTCCACCTGCCTGGGCCTCCCATTGTGCTAAGATTACAGGTGTGAGCCACTGTACCTGGCCCTCAAAGGGGGATTCTTGGTAAAGAATTTATCTACAGACTAGCCACTCTGGGAGGCTAAGGTGGGAGGATCACTTGAGTTCAGGAGTTTGAGGTCAGCCTCAAACCAGCCTGAGGAAAGCAAGACACATACCCCATCTTTACTAAAAACAGAAAAACTAGCTAAACTAGCCGGGTGTGGTGATGGATACGTGTAGTCCCAGCTGCTCAGGAGGCTGAGGCAGGAGAATTGCTTAAACCTAGGGGTTTTGAGGTTGCTGTGAGCTAGGCTGAGGCCCAGGGATTCTAGCCTGGGCAACAGAGTATGACTCTGTCTCAAGAAGAAAAAAAAATTTACCCATAGAGGTTGTTGAAATCTGATCATGAGTTGGCAGGGTTTTAATGAGTTAGAAGAAAATAAATGGATTTGTGACCCCATTATATGATAATTGTTAAGATAATTTTTTGAAGTGCATATACCTTTTAAATTTGTGTGACATTTGAGTAAGTAAAATATAGCAGAACCAGCCATAGGCTTTAGTCACAGATTTGGATTTGCACATATCTTTGCCTTAGTTTACTTATCCAGCAAAGAAGGCAATACTTGTAATTTGTTTAGAGATTTATATGAAATATGTGAATGCATTTAACATGTAACAGGAATTTTTTTGAGTCTTAGTCTCACTTTTCACCCTTGGTAGAATGCCATGGTGTCATAGCTTACAGCAACCTCAAACTCAGCCTCCCAAGTAGCTGGGACTACAGGCGTCCACCACAATGCCCAGCTATTTTTAGAGACTTGCTCAGGCTGATCTCAAACTGGTGAACTGAGGCAATCCATCTGCCTTGGCTTCCCAGAGTGCTAGAATGACAGGCATTAGCCACCGCTCCCAGTCTATGTAACAGAAATTGTAGTTGGCTGCTAGGAACATGTCTGTAACAGGAAGTTGGCAGGCAGGCAAGGGCAGGCTTTATGTTATCAGGGACCCAGATTGCTTCTCTCTGTATACCCAGCTTCCAGCCCTACCTTCCGCATGGCTAACGTCCTAAAGGGGTTACTCCTGTCTCATGCTAAAGTTTCATGCAGGCAGGAGGGGGAAGGAAGGGGTGAGTAAGGCAAAGTTGCCCCAGTCTTTCTCTTTTTTTTTTTTTTGAGACAGAGTCTCACTGTGTTGCCCTTGGTGTAGAGTGCTGTCGTGTCACAGCTCACAGCAACCCCAAACTCTTGGGCTTAAGTGATTCTCTTGCTTCAGCCTCCCAAGTAGCTGGGACTACATGCGCCCACCACAATGTCTGGCTGTTTCATTCATTTATTTATTTTATTTTTGACACAGAGTTTCACTATGTTGCCCTTGGTGTAGAGTGCTGTGGTGTCACAGCTCACAGCATCCTCAAACTCTTGGGCTTAAGAGATTCTCTTGCCTCAGCCTCCCAAGTAGCTGGGACTTATAGGCACCCACCACAACACTCAGCTATTTTTTGTTGCAGTTGTCATTGTTGTTTAGCTGGTCTGGGCTGGATTTCAACCCACCAGCCTCGGTGTATGTGGCTGGAGCCATAGCCACTATGCTACGGGTGTGGAGCTGCTTATTTAATTTTTTTGAGACAGTCTCACTATGTTGCTGTGGCATTGCAGCTCATAGCAACCTCCAACTCTTAGGCTTAAGAGATTTTCTTGCCTCATCCTCCCGCATAGCTGGGACTACAGGCACCCA
>NW_003852688.1:586383-594132 GCF_000181295.1 Otolemur garnettii
CTTAGGTGTATGTGGCTGGCGCCTTAACCACTTGAGCCATAGGTGCAGAGCCATAGTTGTCATTGTTTAGCAGCTCTGGTGTATGTGGCTGGCACTCTTAGCTGCTGAGCTACAGGCGCCGAGCCTGTCTCTTATTCTTGAGGCATTTTAGCAAGTATGAATATCGTTGAAAGAACTTCCTTTAGAAAGCTGGAGTGCCTCTTCTTAATCAGCAGCATGTGTGGTGTGTGTATATATGTAAGAAATGATATGGGAGATCTCTGGGCTCCTTGCTGCTTTTGGTATTCCTGGACTGCCAGGCCTTTTTAATAAGAGCCTTCGTCTTGATTTAATGCAAGAAAGTTGAGGCCTGTCAGCAACTAATTTAATAGAAGCAGTTTTAAGAGAACAAATTGGACAGAGTTGTTTTATTTTGAAATTCCCTGTGCTGTGAAAGAGTAAAAGTGGGACATACAGCACAGAATAGTGAGCACTTGTGGGTGTATGCATATTTGGTATTAGCTCTTGGTGAGAAGTCTCACACTTCTGTTGTTTTAAGAAATGTATTCAAAGGTATGTTCATTGAGATGCTAATTTTATTTATTTTAATTTTGATAGTCTCGTTTTGTTGCCCTAGAGCAGCGTGGTGTCATTGTAGATCATAGCAACCTCAAACTCCTGACTCAAACTATGCTCTTGCTTCTGCCTCCCAAGTAGCTGGGACTACAGGCACCCACCATGATGCCCAGCTAGTTTTTCTGTTTTTAGTAGAGATGGGGTCTCACCCTTGCTCAGACTGGTCTCAAACTCCTGAGCTCAAGCAGTCCACCCACCTGGGCCTCCCAGAATTGTAGGATTACAGGATGCTAATTTTAATTTAGGAGAATCCTATGTAGGCAGATTAACTTTCTAAACCTTATTGTTCAGAGTTTTAATTTCTTTCCTAGCTACTTGATATTTAAAAATTATATATTTTGCCGGGCGCAGTGGCTCACGCTTGTAATCCCAGCACTGTGGGAGGCGGAGGAGGAAGAATTACTTGAGCTCAGGAGTTCAAGACTTGTCTGAGTGAGAGTGAGACCCCGACTCATGAAAAAATAACAGAAAAACCCAGTTGGGTACCACAGCGAGCGCCTGTAATCCCAGCGGCTTCTGGAGGCTGAGGCAGGGGGATGCCCACAGCCCAAGTCTAAGGTTGCAGTGAGCTATGACGCCACTGCACTCTGCTCAGGGACATAGGATGGGACTCTGTTTTAACAACGACGACAAAGTAAATAAAAAGTAAGCAAGGAAATAAAAAAATTAGATATTTCCTCCTATGTTGTCGCTAAAATAAAGGCTTTTGATGGTTTAGAACTTAATTTTGAGAGAACCATGTTTGGGATTGCTAGACAGAAGTGTGTGTTGCCCGGTGACCTTGCCTGTGTCCTTTTTTGTCAGAAAACCCTGGTGTGTTGGTTTTCTCAGCCTCATGGTCTCCTGTTGCCTACTCAGAGGCCAGTGGAGGGAGTAAGGATGTGAGTGAGGGTATGTCTGTAGGGGTAGGGTTTGGGACTGTTTTATTTACTTTATGGCTTTAGCAAATGTAATACATGTTAACACCTTGGCAGCAAATGTGGGCTAGATCAATTGGATACAAGGTGACTGTTCTAAAATAAACAAAATGAAACAGCATAATCTTGAATTTGCAGGCAACATGTGAGACTAAGCAAATGGAACTTTTGCAGGTGGTTTGGCTGTTGGCTGTGAACATGGCTCATTGTGTTTAGGCAAGTGGACAGAATGTTCTCTGTTCGTACTGTATAACCTTGAAGCCTTGTACTTTCATTTCCCTAGAAATTAAATGTAAAACAGAAACTTTCCCTCCCTTTATCATTTAAAATTAAAGTATGGCTTTGTAAATCTGAACTAGATTGCTGCAGAGTACAGAATAGGAAAGCTTTGGCTCTCAATTTGATTTTTTTAGGAGTATTTTTAAAAATTTGTCAGAACTGGAGCTTGATAAATTTTTTTTAAAGAGTGGTAAGAAAATATGAGATTATTAACTACTTGTGCACATCCTATTTTAAATGGCTGAGAAATTTAAAGCAGATTTGTTAAAGTCTGTAGAGGGCTGAGTGTGTTGATTTGTGGTAAATAAAAGATGACGCTGTATCTGGAGAGTATTTTTTCATAGATACTCTTTGAATTGAGTGTGTTTAGTGGAGAGGACTTTCTGTGTTACGCTGGTTATAATGCCCATTAAAAGTTTGTTTAGGTGGCTCAGCGCCCATAGCCCAGTGGTTACAGTGTCAGCCACGTACACTGAGGCTGGTGGGTTTGGACCCAGCCCAGGCCAGCTAAACAACGACAACTGCAAGAAAAAAATAGCCGAGCGTTGTAGCGGGCGCCTGTAGTCCCAGCTTCTTGGGAGGCTGAGGCAAGAGAATTGCTTAAGCCTAAGAATTTGAGGTTGCTGTGAGCTGTGATGCCACAACATTCTACCGAGGAAGACCCAGTGAGACTGTCTCAAAAATTTTTTTTTATTTAGGATATTGGAGTCCAGAAATGAATTTGATTATCTGCCTGTTTTTTTTTTAAAAAAAGGTGCTGAAGTCATTTGAAGAAAAATTAACAGGTGCAAGTATATGAACCATTTAAAAATTTAAAATGCATCTGAGAAAACTGCCTGAGAGATTTATGGCTTCTGTCTTGACTTCAAAAATTAAACTTGATGTGAAAAGCTCATTTTAACTGAGTGGACTTACGAGGTTGGTAAAGGTCAGGGAATTTTTTATTATAGATTGTCTTTGCATTGCCTTTGCTCTGTTTCTGTTTCCTAAGTTAATAACTAAAAGAAAAATCTGTGGAACTCAGCATTTCTTGGGTTTTGAGGTGTTGAAGAGGCTCAAAGGTAACTGCATGCTGGGAGTTGTAAAGACAGGCAGAATTAGGGTCTGGACTGCGTAGCCCAGTCTGTTTGCTTCTGTTTTGACCACAGGTGCAAGTCAGGTTATTTTACAAAGAGTTAAATTTCTGCTTCTAAATAGATACTTTTCTGTTTCAATGTTTCTTCCTTGTGCTCTGAAAACCCTATGTGGGAAAAGTAGTTCCGGTGATTAGGGGTGTTGGAGGCCTGAAAAGCACCAGTAGTAGAGTTTAGTATTTAAAGTGGGAAGCTGATGGAAGAATCCTTCCCATTTAGCAAAAGGGAGCCAGCCCAGTGGCTTTTGTTTTGGGAAATGTGCTTCCCTTACTCTTTCAGAGCTAAGAAAGTTAATTTCACAGCCTCAGGGAAAGATGTTTTTTCCCCTAAAGATTAGGTTTAGGAGAGTTGCAAGTTGTCTTTTGGTTTACAACTTAGACTGATAAAAAGCCTCTTAAAGTGCCAGACACATTAATAGTAATCACAGCTGCCATTTGAGTACATCCTGTGCCAGGCACTGTGCCTTTTGACGCTTCAGATATCTTCTTCAATCCTCACATAACCCCAAGAGGTAGATACTATTTTAATTTTTCTTGTTTTACAGGTGAGAAACTAGAGGCTTAGGGCCCAGTCTCATGCCAAGTAAGATGCAGAGCAAAGTGTAAATGCAGGCCATCTGACTCAGGCAGGCTTTTACTCTGAACTGCTAAACTTTACATTACAGAAGTGATAATTCCCTGGACCATCTGGGTGGTCTTATTTCATCATGGGAGCTGGCTCAGAGAAGTAATTTACTGTTATAAGGCTTATGTTGAAACCAGAATTCAAACCTGGACCAGTTTGAAGTAAAAGCTTCTGTTCTTTCCACTGAGTGTATCATATGACCTCTTAGAGTACATTAATATCTGATTTACAAAGACCTTTTTATTTCTCATGTTGGCTACCCTCCGTTTATGGAGGGGAGTTTAAAAAGTTGATTTTTGAGGTGGTGGTTTGGAACTCAACAATACATTGTATGCTGGCTGTACCTAGTTGTGGCTCTGAGGCTGTGTGCCCAGAGCCCTTTGGCACAGTTGATATATTTTACCTCCTTAAGCTGGTGATACTAACCTGGGCTACAATATCTATCTACTCTAAATTCTAAGGGACGAAGAGAAGCAGATATGTTTCTAGTTGTTCCAGATTCCATTTGTCTCTTCAGAGATGTTATTTCCCTACGTGTAGTTAACTATAAAGTGAGAGTTTGTGACTAAATACAGAGGCTCTGAAGTTTCTCCCTCTCTCTTTTTTTTTCTTTTTTGAGACTGTCTCATTTTGTCACCCTTGACAGAGTGCTCTGGTGTTCATAGCTCTCAATAATCTCAAACTCTTGGGCTTAAGTGATTTTCTTGCCTCAGCCTCCCAAGTAGCTGGGACTACAGGCGTCCGCCACAGTGCCTGACTATTTTTAGAGACAGGCTCTCGCTCTGGGCACCTGGCATAGACCTGTTTCTCTCACCCACTCCCTACTAGGTGACTTGAGTGAGGCTCTTAATCTTTCTAAGGTTGTTTCCTCATTTCTAAGGTGGATGGGTGTCCTTAAGTGTTATTGTCGGGCTTAAATGAAATAGGGAGGAGGTACTTAGAATGGTATCTGGACATGGTAGGTTTTTAGGGAATGGTGGTGGTGACATCTCTGCTATGTGGTCCATTCTTCTACCATTAGCTTTTCATAAAAGTAAATGCTTTCTGGAGAGACTGTGGTCTAATACTTAAAATTGGAGATAAGATAAAATTTGGGATTCTCTTTGTTTTATAGGTGTATATAAATAATTGCCTTTAATTGCTTTAAGGAAATTTAAATATTTCCTTAAATTCTATGTCACAAACTTGAATATACTTTAAAACCTTGGCTTTAATTGGAAATAAACTTGGTTGTGTTGATGAGCAAACATTTTTTTTTTTTTTTTTTTTTGAGACAGAGCCTCAAGCTGTCCCCCTGGGTAGAGTGCTGTGGCATTACAGCTCACAGCAACCTCCAACTCCTGGGCTCAAGCGAGTCTCTTGCCTCTGCCTCCCAAGTAGCTGGGACCACAGGTGCCCGCCACAACGCCCGGCTATTTTTTGGTTGCAGCCGTCATTGTTGTTTGGCGGGTCCGGGCTGGGGATTCGAACCCACCACCTTAGGTGTATGTGGCTGGCGCCTTAGCCGGTTGAGCTATAGGCGCCAAGCCGGCGCCAAGCCGATGAGCAAACATTTTGGTGAATGGCTTTGATATTTACAACTTTCATTAGCCTTTTAAGTTCTCATTGAATTTTATCATGTACTTTTCATTTCTCAGTTGCAGAAACTGAGGTAGGAAACTAGAGATAGGCTTTGCCCAAGGGCTGTTCACTACAGCATGGGTAGGCATACTTTCTCTGTAAACAGCTAAATACTGATTGAGCATCCCTAATCTGAAAATCCATAATTAAGAATTGCATAATTTGTGAACCCTTGGACTGAGGAATATTTTCAATTGTATCTCATTGTAAAGTCCTACCTTGATTTTGTTGTTCACACTTACATATGTATTCGAGGTTCATTTTCCTATGTGCTTTATCCTCAGTCCTCTTTTCATATAACACCTTCTTTGCTATAAAATGATTCATACAGTTTGCCAGACTCTGGGTTAGAATAGCCACTTGCATTCCAAACATCTCTCCAAGAATATTCCTAAAACTTTACATGCCTAATATTGATTTCAGTTCTGTCCTCCACATTCAGACCATAATCTAGTTTTTTGTGCGCATTCACTCCGCTGTTGCCTAAGTGGGAAAACCGTATATATTAATTCCTCCCTCATCTTGTTTATTCTGCCCTCTTCACTCTTAGCCCTCTCTCTCCATCTCTGCCATCACTGTTTGATTTAGGCCCACAGGATTTTCTCTGGACTGTTGCAAATAATCTCGTAATCTTGGGGCTCCTTGCATCTAGTCTGTCTTCTTCCAGTCTGCCTTTTATTTTGCAACCAGATCCTGTTTTTAGTACATCTGATGATGCTACTTCCTGCCTAAAACCCCTTAGTTGCACTCAAGTACCTGTGGTTTAAAGCTTAACCTCGGTGTAAAAGTCAGTTTTGGTGGAGAGGCTGATAGAGAGTTCAGCCTTGGTAGAAAAGCCAGATTGATAGGTAGTGTTTTCTTTGGTCTCAGATGCAGTGTTGTGCTTCCCCCCAATCCCAAATACTGTACCGGAAGTCTCTCTCTCTCTTTTTTTTTTTTTTTTAAGACAGTCTCAAGCTGTCACCCTGGGTAGAGTGCCATGGTATCATAGCACACAGCAACCTCCCAACTCTTGGGCTCAAGGAATCCTTTTGCCTCAGTTTTTCTTCTTCTTTTTTTTTAGTGTAGACAGAGTCTCGCTTTTGCTTAGACTTGTCTCAAACCTGTGAGCTCAAGCAATCCACCTACCCCAGCCTCCCAGAGTGCTAGAATTACAGGCATGAGCCACCACACTTGGGTTTGAACCCGCCACCTCCAGTATTTGGGGCCAGTGCATTATCATCACCAACTGGTGTTAGTCCCAAACTATTATAGCTGGAAACCTTGACTGAGAGACATAAAGGTTTCTATCTTTTTTTTTTTTCTCACTGTGTCATGCTGGGTCAAGTGCTGTGACATCACAGCTCACAGCAACTTTAGACTCTTGGGCTTAAGTGATTCTCTTGCCTCAGCCTCCCAAGTGGCTAGGACTACAGGCATCACCACAACGCCTGGCTATTTTTTTGTTGCAGTTGTTTTTTAGCAGGCCCGGGCTGGTTTGAATCCACCTGTTTGTGTATGTGACTGGTGCCCTAACCACTGAGCCAAAGGTTTCTATGTTATTTATGGACATTGCTTTAGTTCTTTTTTTTTTTTTTTGAGGCAGACTCTCACTTTGTCATCCTCAATGGAGTGCTGAGTCATAGCTCACAGCAACCTCCAATTCTTGGGATCAAGTGATTCTCTTGCCTCAGACTCCCAAGTAGCCAGGACTGCAGGCACCCGCCACAATGCCTGGCTATTTTTAGAGACGAGGTCTCACTCTGGCTCAGGCTAGTCTCGAACCCGAGAGCTCAGTCAATTCACCCACTTCGGCCTCCCAAGTTCTAGGATTTACGGGCATGAGCAATTGCACCTGTCCCAGCTTTAGTTCTTCAAACTTATAAAACATTAGGCTCTTAAACTTTATACTTTTTGACAGATAAGATTAAGACAAGGTGCTTCAGAACTACATCATTATTTTGAGTTAGAAAATGTCATGGGGCTCAGCACCTGTAGCTCAGTGGCTAGGGCGCCAGCCACATACACTGGAGCTCGTGGATTCATATCCAATAACTACAACCAAAAAATAGCTGGGCATTGTGGCGGGCGTCTGTAGTCCTGCTACTTGGAAGGCTGAGGCAAGCAGGACTGCCTGTCCTGCTTAGCAGCCAACTGGTCCCAGGGCCTGCAGTCTAGCCTCCCAAGAGTTGGAGGTTGCTGTGAGCTCTGATGCCGCAGCCCTCTACCCAGGGCTAGACTCTGCATATTGAGACTCTGTCTCAAAAAAATAAAAAAGTCATGGGACTCTTTATTCATTTAGTGCCCTATTCAGGCCAGACTTTGTATAAAAATGACACAGTATTGTGTTGGTGAATTTTTTTTTTTTCTTTTGAGACAGAGTCTCACCCTGATACCCAGGCTAGAGTGCTATGGGCGTTATCATAGCTCACAGCTACTCCAAACTCCTGGGTTCAAGCAAACCTCCTGCTTCAGCCTCCTGAGTAGCTGGGACTATAGGTGCCCACCATCATGCCTGGTTAGTTTTTCTGTTTTTTTTTTTTTTTTGAGACAGAGCCTCAAGCTGTCCCCCTGGGTAGAGT
>NW_003852688.1:594384-597992 GCF_000181295.1 Otolemur garnettii
GTTTTTCTGTTTTTAGTAGAGACAGGAGTCTTGCTCTTGTTCAAGCTGGTCTTGAACTCCTGAGCATTAGGAGTGCTAGGATACAGGTGTGAGTCAGCACAGCTTGCCAGTGTTGTGAATATTGAACAGTTGCCCTCAGGGGAATAAAACTCCGGTTTGTAGTGTTTGCTGATTTCTGAGGTATAAATTACTCTACCTTGGCTGGTTTGAGGCTACCAATGCGATGTTACTTGAAATTGGGAAGAGAAGCATATAATTACCTGGCTGGAATTAACCTTAGTTAGCTATCAAATATTAAGGATTTTACAGCCTGCTTTTAATTCTGGATTTTTAATGATCAGCTTATTCTTGTCTTGACCTTTGTCCTTTGTTTTTTAAAAATTGATGTTACAGGGCCAGGCATCTCAAGTCTGTAATCCTAGCACTCTGGGAGGCCCAGGCAGGTGGATTGCTTGAGCTCAGGAGTTCAAGACCAGCCTAAGCAAAAGTGAGAGTCTGTCTCTTAAAATAAATAAATAAGAAATAGCCGAGTGTCGTCGTGGTCGCCTGTGGTCCCAGCTACCTGGTAGGCTGAGATGAGAGGATCCTTTGAGCCCAAGAGTTTGAGGTTGCTCTAAGCCAGGTGTCCTCAAACTACGGTCTGCGGGCCACATGTGGCCCGGCCTAGGACATTTATCTGGCCCGTTGCTGCTGCTGCCTGTCCTGCTTAGCAGCCAACTGGTCCTGGGGCCTGCAGTTCAGCCCCCCAAAGGTCTGAGGGACAGTGAACTGGCCCCCTGTTTAAAAAGTTTGAAGACCCCTGCTCTAAGCTATGATACCATGGCACTGTACCAGGGGCAAGAAAGTGAGACTTTGTCCCCCCCCCCAAAATTGGTCTTACTGAGGTATAACTCATGTACAATAAAATTCATCCATGTTAAGTGTACATATTTGAGTTTTGACAGGTGTATACCCCATCACAATCATGATATCACCCCTTCTGTACACAGTTGCCAGATTAATTTTTCTAAAATCTTGTTTTGTATCAATCATTCATCTTAAAACCTTCCAGTATAAATAAAAACTTGACTATGTACTACTATTCATAAGATAAAACAAAATTCTATGGACTAGCCCTTTACCATCTTGCTTTTTGTTTACTTCTCTGCTTTATGTACCACAGCTTGGCTTCATGTATCTCTTATTTCAGTAAAACTCATCAGCTGGCTATAGGCATATTTCCTGTATCTGCCTACAATATTCCTGTCATCTCACATTCCTCCCTCATAATTTTTTTTTTCTTTTGAGATAGTCTTAACTCTGTTGCCCAGGCCAGAGTGCTGTGGCATCAGCCTAGCTCACAGCAACCTTAAACCTCTTGGGTACAAGGGATCTTCCTGCCTCAGCTTCCTGAATAGCTAGGATTATAAGAGCTCACCATAATGCCCAGCTAATTTTCTATTTTTAATAAAGACGAGGTCTTGCTCTTGCTCAGATTGGTCTTGAACTCCTGAGGTCATGCTATCTTCCTGCCTCAGTCTTCCTAGTAGCTGGGACTACAGGTGTTGACCAACCTGTCCAGCTGATTTTTTTTTTTTCTGTTTTAGTAGAGAAGGGTCTTCCTCTTACTTAGGCTGGTTTAGAACTCCTGACTTCAAGCGATCCTCCCACTTTGGCCTCCCAGCATTCTGGGATCATAGGCATGAGCCACTGTGTCTGACCTTCACCTTCTTTCTTGTCTTGTCATGTTTTGGCTTAAAAGCCTGGATCAAGCCCTTTTTTCGTCTACATTCCAGTTTTCAGTGATTACTCTCTGATCTGACCTGCCATACCATTTGTTTGCACTTTTTTTTTTTTTTTTTGGAGTTGTTTGGTCTTCCCCAACAAAGCACCATGGTAAGGTAGACAGTATACAACTCAATTTTTAGTGCTTTGCTCAAACAATAGCAAAAAGGCTTAAAACATGGCCTTTCATGAAAATAAAGCTGTAAGCAGCTCTTCTAACTCAGTGACAAACTCACAGGCCCTACTGAGGAGAATAGTGCTGTGCTATGTCAGAGGCCTCCTAGAGACTTTAAGTTTGGTCTGTCTCAAGTATAAATGTTTAGTAATGTCTTTCAAAACTAGTATTATTAAAATGCACACTGGGCTTGGCACCTGTGGCTCAACTGGTTAAGGTGCCAGCCACATACACCTAAGGTGGCGGGTTTGAATCCAGCCCAGACCCGCCAAACAACAACGACAGCTGCAACCAAAAAATAGCTGGGCCTTGTGGCAGGCGCCTCTGGTCCCAGCTACTTGGGAGGCTGAGGGGAGAGAATTGCCTCAGCCCCGAAGTTGGAGGTTGCTGTGAGCTGTGAAGCCACGGCACTCTACCCAGGGGGATAGCTTGAGGCTCTGTCTCAAAAAAAAAAAAAATGCACACTGGAGATTTTATCTCTGCCTTGAAAATTCATTCAAAGGTAGTAGCATCGTGGACTTTGGACTTTTGGCAAGGATTAAACATTTAAAGTAGGTTCCAAAGAAGTTCTTTTTCTTCCAAACTTTATTGCCTTTTTTGAAGTACTGGTAAGAAGTCAGGAGGGTGTATCTCACTGGTTTCCTTCCTGTCCCAGGAAGCTTTATTATGATTTCCTCAAAGAACTTTTGTCCTTTTCAGTAATTTTACTATAAGGAAAATTTTTTTCCTTCATAAAACTTGTGTTTTCTCTGTAAGAAAAAAGAAAGATGCAGATGTACTTGTTGAAACCTGACGTGAATGACAACCTAACAAATAGTTAAAATAATTCTAGATGCCTATTTCTCAGCCTACCTTGAAAGTTCCTCTTCTCCCTTTCCTTAAATATTAGGTTTATTCAGTGTTCCACAATTATACTTACCCCTTGGTATTTCCATCTATTATTGCTTGAACATGTGTTTCCAGAATTAAAATTCTGTATCTGTTCAACTCCTATCTTGGATGACCAAATGCCCACTGGACAACTTCACTTAGCTGCTCTTCAGACACCTTAGATTCAACATGTCTTTTTTTTTTTGAGATGAGTCTCACTTTGTCACACTCAGTAGAGTGCTCTGACATCATAGCTCACAGCAATCTCCAACTCTTGGGTTCAAGTGATTCTCTCACCTCAGCCTCCCAAGCTGAGACTACAGGCACCTGCCACAACTATGGACGCCTGGCTATTTGTAGAGATGAAGTCTTATTGTGGCTCAGGCTAGTCTTGAACCTGTGAGCTCAGGCAATCCACCTGCCTTGATCTCCCAGAGTGCTAGGATTACAGGAGTGAGCCACCATGCCCAGCCAATCTCAACATGTCTTAAGGGACATATCTCCAGATGGCTTATGCCCTCTCTTATTCCTCAATTGCTGAATGGTATTACCATCCCCAAGTATCTCAAGCTAAAGACCTTGGAATCATCCTTTGCTGTCCTTTCCCCCCCACTTCTGTCTGGGTAAAGGGCTGTGGCATCACAGCTCACAGCAACCTCCAACTCCTGGGCTCAAGCGAGTCTCCTGCCTCGGCCTCCCAAGTCGCTGGGACCACAGGCACTTGCCACAACGCCCAGCCATTTTTTGGTTGCAGCCGTCATTATTGTTTGGTGGGCCCAGGCTGGATTCGAACCTGCCA
>NW_003852688.1:600156-602027 GCF_000181295.1 Otolemur garnettii
CTTGGCCTCCCAAGTGTTGGGATTAAAGGTGTGAGCCACCACCTTGGGCCCTGCCTGGCTAATTTTTAATTAATTTTTTGGTAAAGATCCTGTCGCCCAGGCTGGCCTCAAACTCTTGGCCTCCAGCAGTCTTCCACTTTAACAGCTTAAAGTGCTGGGATTACAGGTGTGAGCCATTGTGCTCAGCTTCACACTATCCATTTAACCAGTTTTTCTTGAGCACTTGGCTAAGTGTCAGGAAGAAAATAATGAGTCAGATACTTTTTTGCCCTCTTAGAACTGGAATTTGTTGGAGGTGAATGAGGATGTAAGTAAACAATGTAGTTCTCATGGAAAGACCTACAAGGAGATAGATATAGGCTGAGGCAGAGAGTAGTTGGGAAGTCTGTTTGTGTGAACTTCAGGTGATCAGAATGATCTTTGAGGAAGTGGCATTTAAGACACAGTGTAAAGGATAAGAAGTAAGCTATGTATAGAAACAGGGAAGTCAGGGTGGAGCAGAAGAAATAGCTGTTGCAAAGGCCCTGGGGAGGAAGAGAACTTGTCTTTCAGGAAATGAAAGACCAGTGTGGCTGGAAAGGCAGATAGGAAGAATGTGACAGACTGTGTCTGGCATATTCTGGGCTCAGATGAGTGGAATCAGACAACTGTCGATATAGTGATTCACGTGTAAGGTTTGTTTGGAGCTAGTACCATTAGAACTTGTGATTTTAAATGTTTGTTTTGTGCGTTCTTTTTTAATTTATTTATATTTATTTAGGGACAGTCTCACTTTGTTGCCTTTGGTAGTGCCATGGCACAACAGCTCACAACAGCCTCAAACTCTTGGGCTCAAGTGATTAAGATTTTCAATCTTACTAACCATTGTTATTTTCTGCTGGAAAACAGACACAACTGTTGGAGATGAGTATGATTAATTTAATGCCACATCCTTATCTGAAAACCAGTAAAACCAATTCAGAATGAGTATAGCTGAATCATTTGAGTTTGTATGAGTACAGTTTTTGAATTCTGTTGTAGATTCTTTGTAAATGTGAGGCTTCTCTCCTTCTCACTACTCACCTATTCCATGCCCTTGGCTGCACTAGGTGGCATACACTTTATTGGGGTTTAATGGGAAGTAGACTACAGAACAGAGAGCCACAGTGAATAGAACAGAGAGCTCTACTCCCACCAGCAGTCTGACCTTGGACAGTGTCGCAACTTTGCAGTGTCTTCATCTTTGTAGTGGGGGGGGGGAACTTGGGAGATAGGATTGTTGTGGATTAAATGAAGTAACAGGTAAGACACTACCATCTCTTGGTAGAGGATTGGTAAATATTTGGCACCTGTTAATCCTCAGCTACCCTGTGGGGTAAATATGATTGTCTTCACTTTTGTAAATGGGTTGAGGGGAGCAAGGCTTAAAGAACATTTTACCTGCCTGGTGCAGTGGTTCATGCCTGTAATCCTAGCACTCTGGGAAGCTGAGGCAGGTGGATTGCTTGAGCTCATGAGTTTAAGACCAGCAGGAGCAAGAGCAAGGCCTCCATCTCTACTAAAATAGAAAAACTGAGGAAAGAGGCTTGCTTGAGTCCCAAGAGTTGGAGGCGACAGGGTGACCACTTGAGACACTGTCTCAAGAACATTTCACCTGCTTTAGGCTGGTCCTTCTTAGTAATTGGGGAATCTTGTCAAAATGCAGATTCTGATTCAGTTAGTCTGAAACTGGGGTCCAGTTTCTGCATTTCTTTTTTCTTTTTTTTTTTGAGACAGAGTCTCACTATGTTGTCCTCCAATTCATGGGCTTAAGCGATTCTCTTTGCCTCAGCCTCCCAAGTAGCTGGGACTACAGGTGCCTACCACAATGCATAGCTAGTTTTTTTTTTTTT
>NW_003852688.1:602727-605504 GCF_000181295.1 Otolemur garnettii
TACAGGCACCTGCCACAACACTTGGCCATTTTTTGGTTGCAGCATTCGAACCCGCCAGCTCAGGTGTATGTGGCTGGCGCCTTAGCCACTTGAGCCATAGGCGCCGAACTGGTCTATTTGTTTCTTAATATTTGTGACTGAAAAAGGGAGGTAGCAATTCAAAGAATTAGTAAGGGGCTGTACCACCAGGGAAGCTGGGCCATATGCCATCTTTAGAACAAATTATAGGTTAATAATCAACTGCTAACATCACTATAACAAGGACATAAATATATTACAGGTAAAATATTACTTATGTACTTTTCTCAAGATTTAAGAAATCTTGAGGAATATAATTTCAGTTTTATAGATTAGTAATTTAGGTAGATTAGACTAACAGATGTACTGTGTTAAATTTGAGAGTAGTATTTTTGGAGTAGGAAAGATAATGGCAGATACTGGGCCTTTCCTTGATTCTGTGATAGTTACCGTTAGTTCCTTTTTTACACTGAGGAAGCCAAGGCAGACAGAAATTAAGTGACCTGCTCCAGACCACATGGCAAGTAAATGATTCACATCTCATGGCAAGCTGAGATTCAAATTCATATGCCTGTTCTCTGATCACTTGAATTTAGGACTTATTTTATTATTGGGAAAACTCCATTCTTAGGAAGGAGAGCTCTGAAATTGAGTAACATTTTGAGGTTGAGAAGAGGTATTAGGGGTTTGCTGTTCCTGTCAGTCTCTGACATGTGACTTTTTATTTTGGTCTGGATTTTACCATCTAGGTAATGCTGTTGTTGAGTACTTTGTTTCTTTTAAAGTGGTTTCTGTAGTTCCTTTTAACAGTAAAATGAATTGTTAATTATTCTTGGGCAGACTGCAGTTAGATATTGGTTCCTATCTGGATTGGCATGTTTGTGAGTCATTTTCCTTTGCTACCCAGTAAGTATGGCTAGGAATGCTACTTTCTTTTTCTTTTCTTTTCTTAAGAGACAAGAGTCTTATTTTATGCTGTGTGGTGTCACAGCTCACAGCAATTTCTAACTCCTGGGCTTAGGCAATTCTCTTGCCTCAGCCTCCTGAGTAGCTGGGACTAGAGGTGCCCACCACAACGCCCAGCTATTTTTTTGTTGCAGTTGTTTAGCTGGCCCGGGCCGGGTTCAAACCTGCCACCCTCAGTATATGGGGCCTTTGCCCTACCCACTGAGCCATAGGCGCTGCCCGGAATACTACTTTCTGATCAAGCTAAATGGTAAGAAAGGTAAATTTCCTAGGTAAAACATTCAAATACAAATATTCATCTTGAAGCATTTAAACATGTTGAGACAATTCTATCAGAGTTGAGGGACAAATTAAGGATAGATACACTGGTTTCTCATTAGCTTTATGTTTTTTTCTGTTGCTTTTTTTTTAATAGAGACAGAATTTCACTTTATTGCCCTCGGTAGAGTGCTGTGGTGTCACACAGCCCACAGCAACCTCCTACTCCTGGGCTTAGGCAATTCTCTTTGCCTTAGCCCCCCAAGTAGCTGGGACTACAGGTGCCTGCCACAATGCCCCAGCTATTTTTTTGTTGCAGTTCGGTGGGGTTAGGTTTGAACCTGTCACCCTCCATATGTGGGGCTGGCGCCCTACACACTGAGACATAGGCGCCACCCAGCTTTATGTTTCGAGACAGTGATTATTTGGTTGGGGAAAAAATAATGAAAAGAAAAAAAATTAATATTTTAATTTAATATATAAATATGTAATACCATATAGTACTATAGTATATTATAGTATTGTGATAGTATATACTATAATACTATGTAACTCAGAAGTGAATAATACATGGTCATGGCTTGGCACCTGTAGCATAGTGGTTACGGCATCAGCCACATACACTGAGGCTGGTGGGTTCAAACCCAGCCTGGGCCAGCTAAACGATGCCAGCTAACGATGGCAACTGCAACAAAAAATAGCCGGGTGTTGTGGCAGGCACCTGTAATTCCAACTACTTGGGTGGCTGAGATAAGAAAATTGCTTAAACCCAAGAGTTTGAGGTTGTTGTGAGTTGTGAAGCCACAGCATTCTACCAAGGGTGACATAGTGAAACTCTGTCCCAAAAAAATTAAAAAAAAAAGAAATTTACATGGTCATGATTTAGTCTCTAGATAGTAATTTAACCTATAATATGATATGACTCAATTTCACTGACAGGGAATATGGGGATGAGATGAAAATCCTGATATTCTAGCATGAGAAACTCATTTGTTAATATTTGAAACTAGAAAATCAAATAGTATATGAGTGTTATTTGAACATACTGAATTACTTGCCATATTTTGAATTCTCTTCTCTGAAATATCTTGTTTATCTAATTAAGGGTAAACTGTATGGCTTTTAGAAAGGGTATCTAATTAAGGGTAAACTATATGGCTTTGGAAAGTAACATTTCTTAAAACATTGAATGTCTGTTGAGGGACTTAAATCTAAATTCTCTTATGAGAACTCATTTTGTATGCTGTAATAATATAGTAGTTTGGAATAAGGAGCTATTTAAAATATCTGATCTACTTAAGAAATAAACTAACCTCACATCCTATTTGGGGCATAGATTTAGAAGTGCAAATACTCAGGTGTATAGAAATGCAGGCAAAATAATTTATTCCTTGTTATTTGATGACATAATGCCATGTCAGAATAAACTTCCCTTACTTTTAGCTTTTTTTGTTCAGGTTTTGGAGATAGGAATTGACCTGAACAGAAAGTGAGATTAAGTGAGATTTAATTGGTTAGTCTTGTCTGAGAGACTT
>NW_003852688.1:605524-609461 GCF_000181295.1 Otolemur garnettii
AACTCCTGGGCTTAGGCAATTCTCTTGCCTCAGCCTCCTGAGTAGCTGGGACTAGAGGTGCCCACCACAACGCCCAGCTATTTTTTTGTTGCAGTTGTTTAGCTGGCCCGGGCCGGGTTCAAACCTGCCACCCTCAGTATATGGGGCCTTTGCCCTACCCACTGAGCCATAGGCGCTGCCCGGAATACTACTTTCTGATCAAGCTAAATGGTAAGAAAGGTAAATTTCCTAGGTAAAACATTCAAATACAAATATTCATCTTGAAGCATTTAAACATGTTGAGACAATTCTATCAGAGTTGAGGGACAAATTAAGGATAGATACACTGGTTTCTCATTAGCTTTATGTTTTTTTCTGTTGCTTTTTTTTTAATAGAGACAGAATTTCACTTTATTGCCCTCGGTAGAGTGCTGTGGTGTCACACAGCCCACAGCAACCTCCTACTCCTGGGCTTAGGCAATTCTCTTTGCCTTAGCCCCCCAAGTAGCTGGGACTACAGGTGCCTGCCACAATGCCCCAGCTATTTTTTTGTTGCAGTTCGGTGGGGTTAGGTTTGAACCTGTCACCCTCCATATGTGGGGCTGGCGCCCTACACACTGAGACATAGGCGCCACCCAGCTTTATGTTTCGAGACAGTGATTATTTGGTTGGGGAAAAAATAATGAAAAGAAAAAAAATTAATATTTTAATTTAATATATAAATATGTAATACCATATAGTACTATAGTATATTATAGTATTGTGATAGTATATACTATAATACTATGTAACTCAGAAGTGAATAATACATGGTCATGGCTTGGCACCTGTAGCATAGTGGTTACGGCATCAGCCACATACACTGAGGCTGGTGGGTTCAAACCCAGCCTGGGCCAGCTAAACGATGCCAGCTAACGATGGCAACTGCAACAAAAAATAGCCGGGTGTTGTGGCAGGCACCTGTAATTCCAACTACTTGGGTGGCTGAGATAAGAAAATTGCTTAAACCCAAGAGTTTGAGGTTGTTGTGAGTTGTGAAGCCACAGCATTCTACCAAGGGTGACATAGTGAAACTCTGTCCCAAAAAAATTAAAAAAAAAAGAAATTTACATGGTCATGATTTAGTCTCTAGATAGTAATTTAACCTATAATATGATATGACTCAATTTCACTGACAGGGAATATGGGGATGAGATGAAAATCCTGATATTCTAGCATGAGAAACTCATTTGTTAATATTTGAAACTAGAAAATCAAATAGTATATGAGTGTTATTTGAACATACTGAATTACTTGCCATATTTTGAATTCTCTTCTCTGAAATATCTTGTTTATCTAATTAAGGGTAAACTGTATGGCTTTTAGAAAGGGTATCTAATTAAGGGTAAACTATATGGCTTTGGAAAGTAACATTTCTTAAAACATTGAATGTCTGTTGAGGGACTTAAATCTAAATTCTCTTATGAGAACTCATTTTGTATGCTGTAATAATATAGTAGTTTGGAATAAGGAGCTATTTAAAATATCTGATCTACTTAAGAAATAAACTAACCTCACATCCTATTTGGGGCATAGATTTAGAAGTGCAAATACTCAGGTGTATAGAAATGCAGGCAAAATAATTTATTCCTTGTTATTTGATGACATAATGCCATGTCAGAATAAACTTCCCTTACTTTTAGCTTTTTTTGTTCAGGTTTTGGAGATAGGAATTGACCTGAACAGAAAGTGAGATTAAGTGAGATTTAATTGGTTAGTCTTGTCTGAGAGACTTAATGAAAGGTGTTTCCTATCTTATTGGGTTTTTGTTTACAAGTTGTGAATATATGCAGGGATAGTGTTAGCAAAGCAAGAAGGAAGGTCAGCAGAGTGGACCCTTGTGGTAGGCATGGACCTAGCCAGGGCTATAGTTGGATGGTGAACAGTATGAGAGAAAAAGAACATTGGGCAATTTAAAGTGCACATGGCAATGGGAGTTGTTAAAAGTATTAGTACCTGTATTGGTGAGAATATGAGGAAGAACAGGTTGTTCATATGATGTGAACTTAATTTCACTTTAAAAGTATTGATGAGGGCAGCGCCTGTGGCTCAAAGGAGTAGGGTGCAGGCCCCATATGCCAGAGGTAGTGGGTTCAAACCCAGCCCCAGCCAAAAACTGCAAAAAAAGTATTGGAGAGAGAATGAAGAAGATAGGTCTTCATGTGATGGTGGTTAGAAAGTACCTTTCTGACAGATATTTAAGCAGTATTTATAAAAATTAGATCTATAATCCTTTGAATCTGAAGTTCCAACTAAGTACATGAAAAAGTAAACCAAGAGACATGTACTAGGATGTTCACTGTAACATTGTAATTGCAGAAAAACCCTGACAGCCTACCTGTTCATTAATGGATGCTTAAATTATGGTATATTGATATAAAATCAATAATTTCTAATAAAACTTCATTTTATAAAGGAGCTTAGTGGCTCAGCACCTGTAGTTCACTGGCTAGGGCACCAGCCACATACACTAGGGCTGGCGGGTTCAAACTCAGCCCGGGCCTGCCAAACAGCAATAACCAACTACAACAAAAATAGCTGGGGCTACAGGCAGGCACCTGTAGTCCCAGTTACTTGGGAGGTTGAGGCAAAAGAATTGTATAAGCCCCAAGAGTTGGAGGTTGCTGTGAGCTGTGACGTTACAGCACTCTACTGAGGGCAACATAGTGAGACTCTGTCTCAATAAAAAAATAAATAAAAAGGAGCTTAGATCTATTTGTCCTCATAAAGATGTCCTCCATATGTTGTACGGACAGAAGTATTTACAGAATAGTTTGTACATATGTCTGTATGTGATGGCATGAGTCTGTGTGTACATATATAAACATTTCTATGTAAAGTACATAAGCATTGGTCATTTCTGGGCAGTAGGACTAAGGCTGCTTCAAGCCCCACATGTTTTAAAAGACAACAAAAAGGCCTAAAACTAAACCCTTGATCTAATGAGCTTATTTGGTTGTATTAAAAGGTACTCTGCATGTCTTTCAAAGGGGTCACACAGCTGTACTCTGCCCTCTTTGATTACAGCACCAGCATGTCTCACTTAGTAGCACCTGAGCCTATCGGTTCTACTTGTCCCCATGGTATAAACATGAGAGAGAAACCCAATAGTTCTGTCACCTTTTCAATGTCAAATTTTCTTTTTTTAGAGACAGAGTTTCACTTTGTTGCCCTAAGTAGACTGCCATGGGCAACACAGCTCACAGCAACCTCCAGCTCTTGGGCTTAGGAGATTCTCTGGCCTCGGCCTCTAAGTAGCTGGGACTACAGGCGCAGGCGCCCACCACAACACAATGCCTGGCTGTTTTTTTGTTGCAGTTTGGCCGGGCCTGGGTTCAAACCCACCACCCTTGGCATATGGGGCTGGCGCCATACTCACTGAGCCAAAGGAGGCACCCTCAATGTTAAATTTTCTTAGTATGTATATACCCACTGTTGCATAGGTATCTAGGTTTGTTTTCTCTTGTTTTGCTAAGTAGTTGATTTTTCCCACGTTGTTCAATTATTTAGGGAGGACTCCTTGTGAGAAACGTGATTTTTCATTTCCTCCCCATGCTTCATATCATCACAACCCTTATTTGTTTTACATTTATGCATATTTAAATCTCAAACTTCAATTTAGGTTGTTAGATTAGCTTCTGTACTACTTATTTCTCACTTCTATATCTTAGCTGTACCTGACAGGCCATTTCTTACTATGTATTAATCATTTCCATTGGTCTTGAGCTAGTAGTCTTACTGGCATGGCAAGGCAGCCTTCTCTCTTGAACTCTGTCACCTGTTGTATGATGCTGAAAATAGCTTTAACAGTTCTTGTTGTTGTATCACATTGCACACCTAGTCACAGTCTGCTTTCACTCCTTTTGACTTTCCAAGGTTTTGTGCTTATTTACTCATGGGGATGATTTTCTTGTGGTAT
>NW_003852688.1:609695-613963 GCF_000181295.1 Otolemur garnettii
TTTTTTGTTGTTGTTGTCATTGTTTAGCAGGCCCAGGCCAGGTTCCAACTCACCAGCCCTGGTGTGTGTGGCTGGCACGCTACCCACTAAACTACGGGCACCACCCATCTTTTGCTTATTTTCATTACAGACTTTTTAGAAAAACAATATCCAGTTTCTGTTGAAAGTTTTCATCCTACTTCTTTGCAATTATTCATGAAGATCATAATTACAGGTAGCTTATAATAGTTATTTGACCATATCAGATAAGGTATTTTCCTATTAACTACTTTCATATAGTTTTTAACCAGAATTTCAATTAAGACACTGCTGTTCTCCATATCTCTTTATTTTGTTCTTTCTTTATTTTTGAGACAAGAGTATTGCTCTGTCACCCTGGGTGGAGTGTAGAGGCATGATCAATCATAGTTTACTGCAACCTCAAACTGCTAGGCTCAAGTGATAGTCCTGCCTTAGCCCTTGGACTAGCTGTGACTACAGGCATGTGCCACCACATGCTAATTTTTTCCTATTTTTTGTAGAGACAGGGTCTTGCTCTTGCTCAGGCTGGTCTCAAACTTCTAATCTCCAGTAATCCTCCCACCTTGGCCTCCCAGAATGCTACGATTACAGGCATGAGCCACTGTTCATAGCCTTCTGTTTTTTGAATGATATTTATCTATGCTTTTATCAAACTTCCAATGTATAATTGGTATTGTCTCTCATAAGTCTTCCTAATGGGCAGCAGAAACCTGGCCCAGTTGAATAAAGGTATATTCATTTGGAATGCAGAATTCTCTACATGTAGGTCTCATTTAGCATTCTGTCTAGCATATTCATCTGCAGTTCTGCTTTTTTCATCATGAAACCTTGATGACGATCTTAGACCTCTTCTTTGTATAATACTTTAAAAAAGCCTAAGTCTGTGTTGTTCTCTTTCCCCTTTAAATTTTTATGAAATCAAAGTTGAATTGTTAGAAAGCCACTTATTATTTGATACCTGCTATGTCTAATGAACATGGAGTAGTAAAGGAAACAGCAGGTGTCAGCCATTCATGTATTCATGTTCAGGAAGAGAATAGGAATAGAGGGAGTATGATCCTCTAGAGCAGTGGTTTCTAAACTGTTTATATAAGGGCAGACTAATCATAGGTGCGTAAGTGTTACTTTTTCTTTCCTTTCTCAGGATTTACAAGCATTTATATTTGAATTGTAAAGAGTGTTTTAAGAAATTTTCTTCAAGATTATTGAATTCATAAAATTAAGATGAGGAGTTGTTGGTCTCTAGGGGCAGAAACTGATATTTAGACAAGAAAGGGAAGGAAAGGAAGAGGAACCCTGGTATTTATTAATTCTTACCCACCACTTTGCATATGTAATGGCCTATATGTCACTGTGAAGAATGATGAAGAAAATATTTCTTTGTAAAATGTCACTGCTTACTGTGAATGATTCACACGTGCCTTGACTAGAATGTGAGTAGGGAATTTTAAATAGCTAAATTCTGTTTTCATTAAGTGCACTGCAGTTTACATGTCAGGTGTTATATTTAAAAGAATAAAAGAAGTAATGTTCCTTAAAAGATTTTGTTTCTTTGTTTGTTTGAGACAGAGCCTCAAGCTGTTGCCCTGGGTAGAGTGCTGTGGCATCACAGCTCACAGCAACCTCCAACTTCTGGGCTCAAGCGATTCTCCTGCCTCTGCCTCCCAAATAGCTGGGACTTACAGGCACCCGCCACAATGCCTGGCTATTTTTTTGGTTGCAGCTGTCATTGTTGTTTGGCGGGCCCAGGCTGGATGCGAACCCACCAGCTCAGGTGTATGTGGCTGGCACCTTAGCTGCTTGAGCTACAGACACTGAGCCATCCTTAAAAGATTTTTCAAAGAAGAGAAGAATGTTGACAACATGAATCCCAAAAGCATTGCATAGATACTCCATCAAGCCATATTAAATTTAGCTTAGTTAATATTATTGAGAAGTTGCTTCGTGATGAGCCTAGTCTGTTTTTTGTTTTTTGTTTTCTTTTTTTTCCTTTTGAAAGAGTCTCACTTTGTCACCCTTGGTAGAGTGAGGTGGCATCATAACTTACAGCAACCTCCAGCTCTTGAGCTCAAGGGATTCTCTTGCCTCAGCCTCCCAAGAAGCTGGGACTACAGGTGCCTGCCACAACGCCCAGCTTTTTTGTTAGGGGGAGAGTGGGGTATGTGTGGGGGGCGCGTGTGTGTGTCTCTTGCTCAGGCTGGTATTGAACCTGTGAGCTCAGGCGATCAACTCACCTTAGCCTCCCAGAGTGCTGGGATTACAGGCATGAGCCAGCATGTCCAGCTGGATATTTTTAAGTAAATGTTTCTTCTAAGGTTTTGCAGAGGGCCACTTAGTTATTTGCATAAAGATATGGGGTAAAAGATATGAAGTTCCAAGTTACCTGCGATTTGAAAGTTTTCAAGGTTAGACGCTATTTGTCATCCTTTTTTTTGTTGTTTGTTTTGTTTTTTGCTATTGTCATCCTTAAGGTTGTTATTTTTCTTTGTCTTACAGCCTTCTGTGATCAGATTAGAGTCTGTCTTTGGTATGACAGGTTCTTTCTACTTCCTTCTCATGGTTTCATCTCCCTCCATACTGAGGATTTGCAGGTCTCTCCTGCGCCTCCCTTCTGTGCCATAGCTTCCATGTGACAGGTGTGCTAGAGGCTGTGTGACAGCCCTAGTAGCTAAATGCCACTTGGGATGTTGGGTATAACATAACAGGTGCAGAACTCATTATTTCCCTCCAGCCCTGCAGTTAACCAGGAAAAGGTTTTTGTTGTCTAAGAAAGTAATTTTATAATTTCCTGAGGGCAGAAAAAGCTAGACATTTTAATTAAGTACCAGATAATATCTGTTAAGGTTCTACCTTCTAAAAGTTTTTTAAAAATCTTGGTAAACAGTTTTTTAGAAGTTATTTTCAGTGTGGACTTGTCAGTGTCTCTGGAGTGTCTGATGTCTTGACTCTTTTTTAAAAAATAATTATCTTTTAAAATTTGAGATTAATATGAGGGTATTAGGTGATGTTTGCATTTGTTAGGTAAGGTCCCCCTCCCCCCACACTTGTAGTTGTGTCCTACTCCGGGGAAGATGTGCCGTATACCCTTACATTGTATCCAATAGGTAGAAGCAGTCTGATCCTCCCTCCCCTCCCTCCCCTCCCTCCCTCTTCTCCTCTGCTCTCCTCTCCTCTCCCTCCCCTTCCCTCTGCTGTCTGCTTCCCTCCCCCTTCCCCTCTCTCCTACCAACCCTCCTTTACTTTCCTCTCCCCCCCAACAGAATTTTTATTTTTATTTTTTTTGAGACAGTCTCACTTTGTCACTCTTGGTAGAGTGCCATGGCTGTAGCTCACAGTGACCTCAAACTCTTCAGCTCAAGTGATCCTCTTGCCTAAGCCTCCCCTATAGCTGGGAGTACATTGGCTGCCTATTTTTAAAGAAGGGGTCTCACTCTTGCTCAGGCTGCTCTTGAACTCCTGAGCTCAAGTTTTCCACCCACCTCAACCTCCCAGAGCACTAGGATAACAGGCATGAGAACCACACTGATCCTTAAATGGAATTTTTGACTAGCTGATAGTTTGTTGACAGTGTCACCTTTTCATAGAAGTAGAATGTATTCAGTTATATTCAGTTTTTACTTCTGAAAAGAAAGTAAAATGAAAAGGATGTTTAGAAATGAAACAAAAGGAAACAGTACTCACTCTGGATTGCTTGAGGTTGGAAGTTCAAGACCAGCCTGAGCAAGAGTGAGACCCTCTCTCTTAAAATAGCCACGCATTGTGGTGGGCGCCCATAGTCCCAGCTGAGACAAGAGACTCACTTGAGCCCATGTGTTTGAGATTGCTATGAGCTATGAGGCCATGGGAGTCTACTTAGGATGACAGTGAGACCCTGTCTCAAAGAAAAAATAAAAGGATTAAATGGCTTCTTTAGTCTGAAAAAAAAATTTTTTAAAATATTTTCTCAGAGTTTTTGTTTGATTCTTTAGAACCAAACAAAAACAAATAGGTTTTAGTCTCTGGAAACAGAATTATATTAGTTTATTCATTAACATTTTTTCGAATTAAAAAGAAAGTAATACTTTTATTACAAAGTGTTTCAGATGTACAAAAGTAGTATAATGAGCCCCCACTTCCTAGATTAAAATTTGCAATTAGAAATTTTTTCTTGTATATCTTTTTCTTCCTTCTGAAGTATTTTAGTGCAAGTCTCTGATGTTGTCATTTAACTCCTACGTACATTAGCATGCTTCTCTTTTTTTTTTTTT
>NW_003852688.1:614491-618492 GCF_000181295.1 Otolemur garnettii
AGCCTCCCAAGTAGCTGGGACTACAAGCAAACCACCACAATGCCCAGCTGTTTTTAGAGACAGTGTCTTGCTTTGGCTCAGGCTGGTTTTGAACCTATGAGCTCAGGCAATCCACTCTCCTTGGCCTCCCAGAGTACTAGGATTACAGGTGTGAATCACTGTGCCGAGCCTCAAAAATAAGCTTTTTATTAACTTTTTACATTAAGAAAAATATACTGTTTATGTACTGCTAATTTGTGTGCAAGCATTTTTATATCCATTTGTAATTTTCAGTTATAAATACACATGCTATTACCATAAAATATCAAAGCAGTGAAATGTGTTTACTAAGGAGCTATTTATATGTTATTGATAGATAGCTTTTTGACTTCTAAATATTTTGAGATGCTTAATTGGAATTTGAACTTCTTTGAAAATGTAAGTCTGATTTCTGTTTTCACTGTATTTTCTTGCTTTCAAGATGGCATCATTGTTTTTCCCTGATTCCCTTTAATTTTCTCTCTACAGCCATTTCTGTAGCGGGGTCATGTCTATCCGACTTTATAAATCTGTTTTAAAAAATGTTTTTTTGAGGGGGAGAGAGGGGCGAGGCTTGGATTTTTTATCTTTCTGATACACTTCCTTTTTCTAAAGCCTGTGTAAAAATTGTCTTCTGTAACGTATGACTTTTAATTTGTCTTTTGTGAGTGTTTTTACTTTATTTGGGAGTCTGGTAGCAGAATAATACATCCAAGGAAAAGCTACAGTGATGATTTTCCATTTTTTTAAAAATAACATTTCCTTGGGTTTTGCCAATATTTTCTTTGGTTTCTAACATAAAAGTTTCTAAATGAAGCATAACACTTGAGAAGAAAAATCTCTCCTAAGGCATGACTTAGAGTCAACTGCTGATAATGAATATGCTTACTGTTTAACCTTAGTTGGACTTGATGATGATGTAGAATTTTTTAAATGTATGCTACTCTTTACCTTCTTTTTTTTTTTTTGAGACAGAGTCTCACTGTGTCACCCTCAGTAAGGTGCCACAGTTCACAGCAACCTCAAACTCCTGGGCTTAAGCGATTCTCTTGCCTCAGCCTCCCAAGTAGCTGGGAGTACAAGCACCTGCCACAACGCAAGGTTATTTTGTTGTTGTTGCAGTTGTCATTGTTGTCTAGCAGGCATGGGCTGGGTTTGAACCCGCCTGCCTCGGTGTATGTGGTCAGCACCCTAACCAATGAGCTATGGGCGCCAGGCCTCTTGAACTCTTAGATAATGAATCTTTTAGTATTCAGGTTACCATAGTAAGCTGTCATAATTTTGTGTTACATTTTATGTTATGTTGTCATATTTGCTGCTATATAATACATTTATTTTGAAACGGCTAAATTAATTTTTAAATGATACCTTCTTTATTCAAGTTATTTGGTAGCTTCAGCCAACTACCTTAATTGTAAACCTGTTAAAAGTTATATAGGTTATTCATTGGACAGTTTTGTCTTAAAATATATTTATCCCTTTTTCAAAATTATAAAATAATTTCATAAACTTTGTTTATGTGATTTTTCTAGCCCACTATAGATGAAGGATAAATTATAGTACCTCAGTGACATCTCTCAAACCTAGCTAAAGAAGGTTAAGGACAAGGAAACTAGGAAAAGAACCTCCTGATTCAAGGACTAATAACAGTATGGGAAATTTTCTATAGCAGAAAATAAGTATATACCTTAATGGTTCCTAAGGGCATCATTATATTTGTTGTGTGTGTGTATATATATATATTTTTTCTTTTTTTTTAAGAGACAGAATCTCACTGTGTTGCCCTCAGAATGCCATGGCATCACAGCTCACAGCAACCTCCAGCTCTTGGGCTTAAGTTTTTCTCTTGCCTCAGTCTCCCAGGTAGCTGGGCACCCGCCACAATGCCCAACTATTTTTTTGTTGCAGTTTGGCTGGGGCTGGGTTCAAACCCACCACCCTTGGTATATGAGGGCTGCACCCTACTCACTGAGCCATAGGCACTGCCCAGTATTTGTAGTATAGTATAGCAGCTTTAGTTCATAATGATGACCCAGCATCAGGAAAGGTGGGTGGTTTTCTTTTTTTCTTTTTCTTTTTGGTAGTCTTAAGAATATAGTAAAAATGGAATTCTTTTTTTTTTTTTTTTGAGACGGAGTCTCACTATATTGCCCCACTAGAGTGTGGTTGCGTCACAGCTCACAGCAATCTCCAACTCTTGGGCTTAAGCAATTCTCTTGCCTCAGCCTCCCAAGTAGCTGGAACTACAGGCACCCACCACAATGTCCAGCTATTTTTTTGTTGTAGTTGTCATTGTTGTTTGGCAGGCCCAGGCTGGATTTGAACCTGGCAGCTCCTGTGTCCCCTTAGCTGCTGAGCTATAGACACCAAGCCAAAAAAGGAATTCTTAAGATACTACCACTAAAAGCTTGGCGCTGTAGCTCAGTGAGTAGGGCACCAGTCACATGCAATGAGGCTGGCGGGTTCAAGTCCGGCCTGGTCCTGCTGGACAATGACAACTCCAACCAAAAAATAGCTGGTGTTGTGGCAGCTGCCTGTAGTCCCAGCTCCTTGGGAGGCTGAGGCAAGAGAATCGCTTGGGCCTAGGAGTTTGAGGTTGCTGTGAGCTGTGACATCACAGCACTCTACCAAGGGTGACATAGTGAGCCTCTTTGTCTCAAAAAAAAAAAAAAAAGATACTACTACTAAAAAAATACTTTTGAGTGTTGCTTAAGTAAATTTTAGTCATGTGACAATTCATTTAGGCAGAATTTTATATATAGTATTTTACATTAAAACATTAAAAAAACAGAGTTCCAGGAACAGGTGTGGTGCTTCATGCCTGTAATCCTAGCACTCTGGGAGGCTGAGGCCAAGAGGATTGCTTGAGCTCAGGAGTTTTGAAACCTTGTCTCTGTTAAAAATAGAAAAATTAGCCAGCCATTGTGAGGGGCACCTGTAGTCCCAGCTACTAGGGGGACTGAGGCAGGAGGATGGCCTGAACCCAGGACTTTGAGGTTGTTCTGAGTTAGGCTGATGGTATGGCACGCTATCTAGTCTGGGCAACAGAGTGAGACTTATCTTCAAAAAGAAAAAAAATTGAGTTCTAGGCCAGGCAATGTAATGATTCTAGGCGCATACCTATAATCCTAGCACTTTAGGAAGATTGCTTGAGGCCAGTAGTTTCAGACCAGTTTGGACAACATAGAGCATTCCCTGTATCTACAAAAAGTTAGCTGGGTATGGTGGCACATGCTATGTAGTCGCAACTATTCTGGAGGCTGAGAGAGGAGGATCGCTTGAGCCCTGGGATTCAGAGGCTGTGAGCTATAATTGTATCACTATATTCCAGCCTGGTTTATTTAAAAAAAAAAAAAAATCTTTTTGTGTTAGCTGCTGGGCCAGGTACCTTTGTATATGTTAAATTCATCCATCTACTCCCTCATTTATTTGAAGATTAGCAAAGGAGCTCAGATTTAAGTGATTAGCAAATTGACATTTTTAAATTGATAAGTTTTCCAGCTACCTATACTGTATTGGGACTTAGTCTGTCCAAATTCCTCAAATTTAGTGCGTTCAGAATTTAGCATCTTTCATAAGAAAGCTGGCTCTTCTCTGCATTTGCCACTAATAATATCACCTTACCTGTTAGGTAAGGTGAAGCTACAACTACACTCAGATCTCAGGCTGGCAGCTACAAGCTACAGCTGTCTTGCATCTTCATTCATGTGATTGTTTTGTAAATATGGAGTGCCTATGATGTGCCAGGAATGCATCAGTGAACAAAGCAGAGAATCCCTGCCCTTGTATCACTATGAGCTTGCATTATTATAGGAGACAGGTAGTAAACCAGGTAAAAGTGAAGTAAAATAGGTAGTTAGTATGTGGCATGGTGAATGTTAAGAGTATGTAGTTAATAAATAAGATTGTCCCAGAAGGCCTAATGAGAGGTAGACATTGGAGAATATGTGCTTTGTTTAAATTTAGAAATTAAGAGATTGATT
>NW_003852688.1:619228-620203 GCF_000181295.1 Otolemur garnettii
TTTTTTTGAGACAGAGTCTCATGTTATTGCCCTTGGTAGAATGCTGTGGCGTCATAGATCATAGCAACCTCAAACTTTTGGGGTAAGCAATTCTCTTGCCTCAGCCTCTCAAGTAGCTGGGACTACAGGTGCCTCACAGAACTCCCAGCTGTTTTTAGAGACAGGGTCTCATTCTTGCTTAGGCTGGTCTTGAACCCATGAGCTCAAACAATTCACACATCTCTGCCTCCCAGAGTGCTAGGATTATAGGCATGAGCCACCTCGCCCAGCCATTTCTGACTATTTTAGTTAAGGCCTTGCTCATTTCTGCTCTTTTGCTTTAACTGTTTATTCCCACCTTCAGCCAATTCTAAACATGATGCCTGATGCCTGCTTTATCTTTGTAAAACACAGTTATATGCACTGTACATGGAAATACTATATCACTGTTCACCAGATAAAATTCACATTTGAGGACCCTCCATTAATCTGCTCTTGGCCCACTTCCTAATATTTCCTGGGGCCTATTAATCAGAATTAAAATGTATTGTACTCTATTCCCTGGACCTCTTCTATGCTCAGTCTTTGCTTTAAACGCCTTCTCCCACCTCTACATGTCTAAATCACACTATTTTTCAGGCAGTATGTAAATCCTCATCACTTTCCCTTCCTTTAGGCTAGAAGAATCTCTTCCTACTCTAAACTCTGTTAGCACTTTATGCAAACTCTTCGTATTTACTTTTTTTTGTTTGTTTGTTTCTTTGAGGCAGGATCTCACTAGCTAGAGTGAAATGGCTTCTTGCAGCCTCAAACTCCTGGGCTTCTCTAATGCTCCTTTCTCAACCTCCCAAGTAACTGTAACTACAGATGTGCACACCACTGTGCCCAGTTAATTTTTCTGTTTTTTTTGTAGAGACAGGTCTCATTCTTGCTCAGGCTGTTTCAAACAATCCTCCTGCTTCAGCCTCTCAAAGTGCTAGGATTACAGCCCTGAGC
>NW_003852688.1:620806-623376 GCF_000181295.1 Otolemur garnettii
ACTCCTGGGCTCAAGCGAGTCTCCTGCCTCCGCCTCCCAAGTAGCTGGGACCACAGGCGCCCGCCACAATGCCTGGCTATTTTTTGGTTGCAGCCGTCACTGTTGTTTGGCGGGTCCGGACTGGGGATTCGAACCTGCCACCCTAGGTGTATGTGGCTGGCGCCCCAGCCGGTTGAGCTTTAGGCGCCGAGCCCTTTCCTTTATTTTCTACAAAGCTTTTATTTATGCTATTTATATTTCTCCTTTGATTAAAAAGCTTCCCATTCCTAATATGAAGTTAAAACCTTTCTTAAACTTTTTATAACCAGGAGCCTTTCTAACTTTAAAAATTTTTTTTTGAGACAGAGTCTCATTTTGTTCCCCTCAGTAGAGCCATATGACATCATAGCTCACAGCAACCTCAAACTCTTGGGCTCAGGAAATTTTCTTGCCTCAGCCTCCCGAGTGGCTGGGACAACAGGCACCTGCCACAACGCCTGGCTATTTTTAGAGGCGGGCTCTGGCACTGGCTCAGGGTGGTCTGAAACCTGCGAGCTCAGGTAATCCACCCACCTCAGCCTCTAGCCTCCCAGGGTGCTAGAATTACAGGCATGAGCCACCACGCCTGGCCACCAGGAGCCTTTCTATTGGACGTGACTATTTTTTATTAACTTATTTAAACAAAGACACATCCTAGTTGTTACGTTGCCCAGAGGCTATTGTCAGGGTGTCTGAACACAAGCTCTTCTTTGGTCCTGGTAGTTGGATTTTTCACGGACATCCTTATGAAGCTACTTAAATTTGACACCTTTAGAATGTTAGCTGTTTTCCGAAATTGGCAGAATAATTTTTTTCTTTCATTGTAACTAATGTCTTTGTTAAATGATGGATCACATGCTATTTTTTTCTTTCTCAGACTGTTACACCTCCAGAAAATTATGGATCATTCCATAAACTCTTAAATTTCATTTCATAAATTCTTTTATTATGTTTTTAATTTTGCTTTCAGTTTCAGCTGGCTTTCACTCATCTTAGTTTGAAGTTTTTGTTTTTTGTTTTTTTCTTAATTTTTTTTCTTTCTTCCTTTAGCGATTCTCTTGCCCTTTGCCTTCCAAGTAGCTGGGAGTATAAGTGCCCACTACGATGCTCAGGTTTTGTTTTATTTTTTTTTTTTGGTAGAGATGGGGTCTCACTCTAGCTCACTCCAGCTCATGCAGGTCTCCAACCTCTGAGCTCAGGCAGGCTACTCGCTTTGGCCCCCTACAGTGCTGGGACTATAGGTGTGAGCCACCATGCCTAACCCATTTCAGAAATTCTTAGGAGAGCCATAGTAGCTAAATTATTCTGAATCTCTATGCTTATACGAAACAAAACTACTTCTTACTGACTACATTGTGTTTTTAGAACTTTTATTATAGAAAACTTCAAACATAAAAGTATGAAGAATAGTGTTAATAATAAGGCCCCATGCATCTGCCACTCAGGTTTAGTAGCGGTCAACTCAGGGCCAATACTGTTTGTTCTGTACCTCTGCTACTTCTATCCTCATTGGGCTATTTCGAAGCAAATCTAAGATATTTTATTTTATTTTATTTTTTTGAGACAGAGTCTCACTATGTCACCCTCTGTAGAGTGCGGCAACATCACAGCTCACAGCAACCTCCAACTCTTGGGCTTAAGTGATTCTCTTTGCCTCAGCCTCCCAAGTAGCTGGGACTACAGGTGCCCACCACAATGCCCAGCTGTTTTTTTGTTGCAGTTACCATTGTTGCTTAGCTGCCCTGGGTTGGGTTCAAACCGGCCACCCTTGGAGCATGTGGCCAGTTCTATAACCACTGTGCTATGGGCGCGAAGTCAATTTTATTTTACTGTATTTTTTTGAGACAGAGTCTTACTATGTTGCTCTCAGTAGAGTGCTATGGCATCACAGCTCACAGCAACCTCTAACTCTTGGGTTTAAGTGATTCTCTTGCCTCAGCCTCCCAAGTAGCTTGGGACTATGGGTGCTCACCACAATGCCTGGCTATTTTTTGTCCTAGTTGTCATTGTTTAGCAGGCCCAGGCTGGGTTTGAACCTGCTGGCCCTGGTGTATGTGGCTGGCGCCCTAACCAGTTAGCTATGGGGTCTAAGCTATGTCATGGTGGGCGCCTGTAGCTTTCTTCCTTTTGAGACAGTCTCACTATGTCACCCTTGGAAGAGTGCTGTGGCGTCACAGCTCACAGCAACCTCTAACTCTTGGGCCAAAGCAAGTTTCTTACGTCATCCTCCCAAGTAGATGGGACTACAGGTGCCCACCACAACGCCCAGCTATTTTTTTGTTGTAGTTTTCATTGTTTGGCAGGCCCAGGCTGGGTTCGAACTCGCCAGCCCCTGGTGTATGTGGCTGGCACCCTAGCTGCTGAGCTACAGGTGCCAAGCCATAGATATTTATTAGTAAATATTATAGGGTAGATATCTCTAAAATAAAAGGATTCTTTTTTTTTTTTTGAGACAGAGCCTCAAGCTGTCGCCCTGGGTAGAGTGCTGTGGCATCACAGCTCACAGTAACCTTCAACTCCTGGGCTCAGGCAGGTCGCCTGCCTCTGCCTCC
>NW_003852688.1:623680-626708 GCF_000181295.1 Otolemur garnettii
CCCGCCACAACGCCTGGCCATTTTTTGGTTGCAGCCATCATTGTTGTTTGGCGGGCCCGGGCTGGGGATTCGAACCAGCCACCTTAGGTGTATGTGGCTGGCGCCTTAGCCGCTTGAGCCACAGGCGCCGAGCCCCTAAAAGGATTCTTTATAAGCAGTTCCCCAAAGCATTATTTTATTTTGCATACTAATGGATTAATAGATACACCATTTTTTTAACCAAGAAAACTAGGTATTATAGTAAAGATTTTTTTTTTTTTTGTAGTTTTTGGCCGGGGCTGGGTTTGAACCCACTACCTCCGGCATATGGGAGGCGCCCATAGTCCTTTGAGCCACAGGTACTGCCCGTAAAGTTTGAGTTTTTATACTAGGAAAGTATAATTATAATCATAAGGAGAGTTGGAAGCAGACTGGTTTTGAACATATATAAAGAGAAAGCTACACAGCTTGCTTCAGCCTTCTACACAGAAGCATCTTCACGTCTGTCCCTCACTCCCTTGAACACACAGGACAGGGAAGGCACTTTTTATTTTATAAACTCATCAGTAAACCTTAGAAAATAATGATGTCTGAATCTCAGGTTCTTACTCTTAGTGGCAGTTGTGTGTGACATAGGCTTAGCCCTTGGCTCTGTGTATGGAAATTTTTAGAACTATATAAAAATCATTCCTAAAATCCTGATAGACACATTTTGTCAAGAATGTCAGTTATCTCTTGACAGTTTGGCATTCACCTTTAAATATTAGATGGTGTAATGATAATGGCATTAAGAGAAAATAAGGTGGTGGGTGGTTGGCTCTTCAAAAGTGAAATGGACTTGAATTTCTGGGAGTAATTTTTCTACTCAAAATGGTAATACTTCTTAATAGTGAAAGTCTTAAATGGGTAAAAAGCTGTATTTTCTGAACGAATAACTTAGATCAGAGATGAGTGAAATGTGATTCATAGGCTTATTTAACAGATTTTTACCACAATGGTGTCTGACGAGTATTTCATTATTTTCAAGCTTTGAAATGGTAAAGTAATGAAGGGTACCTTCTGCTGAGTTCCCTTCAGTCTAGCAGACTGACAAGCACACCTCAGAAATAGATCATTATTTTTGTCATTTTAACCGGCCTTAATGCCTTCCTTGCCCTTGACTTTGTGGCAGAAAGGAGAAAGAGGAGAAAGGCACTTATGACCTTTACCATAAATATACATGGTAACAGCCGGCAAGTAATTTTATATTTTTTGTGGCAAGTCATTCACTCAGTGGTGATGGAATGGCTTATTTTTAATGCAGTGTTTTTCTTTTGACTCAGTTTTTTTTCCAATTTAGTGTCTGTATCATTCCAAGGCAGCATAAATTTAGCGCAGCTTCTCATTTTACCAACTTGGTAGAAGTTTTAAAAGTTGTATTCAGGCTCGGCGCTTGTCGGCGCCTGTGGCTCAAGCAGCTAAGGTGCCAGCCACATACACCTAAGGTGGCGGGTTCGAATCCCCAGCCCGGACCCGCCAAACAACAATGATGGCTGCAACCAAAAAATGGCCAGGCATTGTGGCGGGCGCCTGTAGTCCCAGCTACTTGGGAGGCGGAGGCAGGAGACTCGCTTGAGCCCAGGGGTTGGAGGTTGCTGTGAGCGTGATGCCATGGCACTCTACCCAGGGGGACAGCTTGAGACTCCGTCTCAAAAAAAAACAAACTTGTATTCAGTTTGGGCTCTGTGCCCGTAGCACAGTGGTTATGGTGCCAGCCACATACACAAAGGTGGCAGGTTTGAACCTGGCCTAGGCTAGCTAAACAACTACTACAGAAAAATAGCTGGGCGTTCTGGCGGGTGCCTGTAGTCCCAGCTACTTGGGAGGCTGAAGCAGGAGAATTGCTTAAGCCCAAGAATTAGAGGTTGCTGTGAGCTGTGACGCTAAGGCACTCTACTGGGGGTGACATACTGAGACTCTGTCTCCAAAAAAAAAAAAAAGCTGTATTTAGTTTGTAGTTAGGATTTCATCCGAAATGGACTGTAAGAACTCTTTAACTCATGGTATTATGTGTAATAAAGACAAACCCATTGTATTTGGCGCGTAAGCTGTACTAGGGATCATGGGAAAAGAGGAAGCTTGGAAAATCTTTGTAAAATAAATAAATGTAAGCATGGACTAAATCTCAAACCATAAAATAGAAGAAATGCAGTTTTATTGCATCTAGGTAGAGGATAGAAAAGATCTCTTCAGGTTTCCAGAAGTGACTTCCTTAAGAAAACCCCATAATTTCAAATGATTAATTAAGAATAATTGCTATGTTATATTGATAACAAATTAGTTCTGATTGATAGAGAGTGCTGCATCTGTGGATTTTACATTGAGTTTAAGACTTTTGTTAAACTCATCTATTCCTCTGTGCTTCCCTATTCTTTCATTATCATTGTAAGTTTTAGTTTTGTTTCGGAGGTGGAATATCTTTATCAAGTGAATACTAAGTTCACTTGACTTCTGGATATCTCACGTTGAGAAGAGACATACATTGGTGGCACTCTAGTTGGGAGAGAGCACTAGTGGACACTTACAGTACCCTGTTATGTAATTGACTTATAAGCTGTTTAACTAGTTTCCTATTATAAATATTTAGATTGTTTCACTTATAAATTTCAAAATTCCAGTAAACTTATTTGCACATGTATCAGAAACTATTTTTAGTAAATTTTTTATTAAAGAATACCATATATGCAAAAAAAGTGTATCAATTCATTCTTTTAAAAAAATTGCTGTGTATTTTTTAATGGATGACAATACCACAATTTATCCTTTTGCTGTTGATAAACATTTTGGTTGTCTATAATTTTTAGCTGTTACAAATACAGGCAGTTCTTCGAATGAGATAGTTTCTGTAGGTTTGTTCTTAAGTTGAATGTGTGTATCAGTTGGAACAGGACATTTACCTATTACCTGTGATAGCCTGTTTGTAAGTCATATGTCAGTCACATGTTGGTAACTCAGGGACTTACTTTAATAGCTTCTGTAAGTACCATTTAGATGTTTGTAACTTGGGGAG
>NW_003852688.1:626867-643658 GCF_000181295.1 Otolemur garnettii
TTTTTTTTTTTTTTTTTGAGACAGAGTCTCAAGCTGTCCCCCTTGGTAGAGTGCCCTTGCGTCATAGCTCATAGCAACCTCAAACTCTTGGGCTCAAGCAATTCTCTTCCCTCAGCCTCCCAAGTAGCTGGAACTACACATGTCCACCACAATGCCCAGCTATTTTTTAGAGGTAGGGTCTCACTCTTGCTCAGGCTGGTCTTGAACTCGTGAGTTCAGTCAATCTACCCACTTTAGCCTCCCAAAGTGCTAGGATTACAGGTGTGAGCCACCTTGCCTGGCCTTGCTACGAACATTCTTAACCATGTGTTTTGGTGAATGTAACTATACATACCATATGTGTTGTAGGCATATACCAGGCTATATGCATAGGCATAGAGTATGCACATGTGTAGATTTAGTACTGCTAAAGTACTAGTTTTTTAAAGTGGGTGAAACCATATCACACTCCCACCAGCAGTGTCTGGCTATTTTTAAAAAGTAACTTCATAGAAGTAAAATTTGAATAAAAGAGTAAATTCATTTTAAGTTTTGTAGCTCAGTACTAGATTTGTCCTCAGAGGTACTAATTCATACTGCACTGCACACTCAGTTTTATCCAGCTCTTTCATTGCTTTCAGTTTACAGTGAAAAAAAGGAAATCTCATTTTTAAATTTCTTTAATGAATTCGACTTCTTATACCCTAATTTTGTTCATTTCAGTTTTCTTGACTTGGATATCTGGCCTTTTCTTTCAGGTGTTTGATTTTCTTTTTCTTATTGCTTTGTTGTGATAACCCTTATTTAAAAAAATTCACATTATTTTGTTTTAGTTTGTCCTTTTCCCTTTTGTCTTTTGCAGTATAGAAGTTTTAAATGTGTGTGTGCTTATATCTGCTAATCTTCTCCTTTGTGGTTTCTGGCCTTGGTGTCATTCTTTTAGAAAGCCTTTCCTTGCCTCAAGATTATTTTTAAAATGTCTGTTTTCTTTGAAGGCTTTATTGTTTGTATGGACTGGACTGGACTTTATTTATTATAACTGGACTGGACTTTTTCCTGACACGGGGTGCTTTTTTAGACTTTTAAAACATTTTATATGTGTTGTACTTTTATTTATTATATTAGCATTAACTTTAGTTTATTTTGTAGGATGTCAGAAAGTGACTGTTTGGTCAGGAAGAAGTTTGTACACCAGAGTAAGCATGTATGTGTCATTCAACTAAGTGAGAATGAAGCCAGTTTTCCTGTGTGGATACTATTTGAATACTTTTTGTGTATTTGTTACTAGTTTTCATTTAGAAAAGAATGAGATCAAGTTAGCCTAGACTGAATTATCTTATTTGAATATCTCGGCAAGGCTCTTGAGCAACAGCTTTTCTGAAAGTACACCTGGCTTCTCGGAGTCCATTCTGTGGCCTCCAGGATAAATATTGACTTGGAGTGCCAAATACTTAATCTCAAACTTAAAATATAATTTACTTTGTATTTAATCATTTTAAAATTTCCTATGTCGCATTTTTTTGTATAATAGTATATGTAATTGAAGTATCATTTGCACTGTTGATTGAGAAGTCTACCATAGCTGGTTTTCTTCTTTAATGTTACAGTGGGATTTGAGAGCTTCCCAAATCCCCTACCAATTTAAATTTCTGTCAATAGAATCTTAGACATCAAAGCCGAAACATAGAATAGATTTTAGACCAGTAGTCTTCTCTTTAATGTGGTATTTATTTATTTTATTGTCACCCTGGTAGAGTGCCATGGTGTCATGGCTCACAGCACCCTCAAATTCTTGGCCTTAAGTGATTCTCTTGCTTCAGTCTTCCAGCCTATCCAGGTGCCTATCACAACACCTGGCTATTTTGTTGTTGTTGTTGTTGTTTAGCAGTCCTAGGCCGAGTTTGAACCTAACAGCCCGGGAGTATGTGGCCAGTGCCCTTGCCACTGAGCACAATTTGGTTTTTATAATTGAGTCATATAGCACCTTTGAGGGGCAAGAGAACCAGGGGCAGGTAAATTTTTGAGTGGGAGGACACAGAAGAGTTGATCATAATTTGGAGGCCCTCAGAACCTAGAGATAAGTCTAAGAACATAGTTTTGGGAGGCAAGGAAAGAGTAGGTAAAAATTAATGCCGCAAATGAGATTTTTAAAAAAATGTTTTTTGCATTTAGTAGTACTACTTGTAGTGAGACGGTATATCATTAACTATTTTGATTATTCCATATGCCAAGGAGAAAATGTGGGAACTCTCTTTAGTAAGTTGATCATTTTAGGAGCATAGTTTTTCCAGTTTAGGAAAACTTGTGTCTTATTGAATATATGAATGTGACTAAAGGGGATATTAGATTTATGTTAGAGTCATTGGGATAGATTGAGAAGTACAGAGAGGAGAGAAATTAAAATTAAGTACCCATTGTTCATTTACATATAGGTAAACTGAAGTCTCAGTCCTCACAAAATCCTATGAAGTGATGGTGATGTTTTCCCAATTTGCAAAGAGAGAACAAAGGCTCAGAGAGTGAATCTACATTATTTTGTTTATTTTGTCTGTCTAGGCTCAGAAACCCAGAAAATGGCAGTCCTGAGATTTGAACAACAGTCTCTCTGAATCCAAAGCTTACGCATATTCTTTTCACAAGAGAGTACATTGCCTCCTAAATTTCCAGAATTATTATGTGTATTTTATCGGTATCATGCCAAAGTTTTGGAATGCTTTAGGTGGCATGTCTTGGGAATGTCATCAGTAGTTCTTCCAGGTACTCTAAATCCTGTGTAATTTCCTTTACCCATCCACCTTAGCATTGAGAGTAAGCATGAGGTTACGATCCTGGGAGGACTCAATGAATTTGTAGTGAAGTTCTATGGACCACAAGGAAGTAAGTACATGTGTTGGTATGTGTTCTTCTATTACAATTTTTTTCTCTATTCCTAAATAGAATATCAACAACAGATGGTGACAGTGAAGAAATGTCTTTTCAGAATAACTTTATATATAGTTGTTCCTTACTATTTCCAGGGAATTGGTTTCAGGACAACTTCTCCTCCCTTGGACCACTACTAAAATCCAAGCGATGCTCAAAGTCCCTTATATGAAGTGATGTAGTATTTGCATAGAATCTATACACATCCCTTTGTATACTTTAAGTAATCTCTAGATTGTTTATAATACCTAATACAATGAAAATGCTATATAACTAGTTATACCATTTTTTAAATTTATGTGTTTTATTGCATTGTTAGTTTTTTATTTTGTGCTTTTTTCCTGGGCATTTTTGATCCATGGTTGGTTGAATCCAAAGATGTTGAACAGGTGGATATGGAGGGCCGACTGAACTTTTATATCTGTATGTGACAATATTACACATGAGTAGTGAATTCTGAGTTTTGCTTTGGTTGACCACGTGGATGGTTTCTGGGAAATGATTTTTGGTTTTGTTTAGAGGTAGGTAAGGGGTTGACTGAGATAGGACAGAAAGGAACATGGCTTAGTACTTACCAAATAATTGAATAATGTTTACTTGAATACTTCAAAGATTCAAGTAAATTGTGGGATAGAATGAATCTTTGAATATTTTCTAACTCTGGATCTTTTCAAGAAAATAATGTTAATCTGAACGTAGGGTACACTTGTCACACAGTAGATCCTTGACTTTTGAAACAATTAATTTGAAATGTTTTCAGAAGAGGTTAGAGTTTAATGTTTAACTTACACTCAGGCTTATTTTCTAATTTTGGGGACACAGTTCTGGTGTTAACGTTTTTGCTTTTATTTCAGCACCATATGAAGGCGGAGTATGGAAAGTTAGAGTGGATCTTCCTGATAAATACCCCTTCAAATCTCCTTCTATAGGTATGTGACTACTTGGTTTCTCTCCTTAGACAGTTTTGAAATCTAGGGGCAAAAGAAAATCATACATTTTGTGGGAGATAATTCCAAGAACGGCTACTTAATTGAATTTTTCCTGTTTTCACTTTGGCTAATTAGTCACTTTTGGGGAGGGACCTTCCATAGTATGATAGAAGACATTTAAACATACTCTTTGCATGATAACAATGACCATTACTTTAGATTTTTTTCTCAGTGTCAGATTTGATCAGTTTTAAGACTCACTCTCCATTTAAGCTTTTATCAGGAAAGTCAGTCTCATTTTGAATGCCAGATTGTTGGAATGAATATTATATATTATCCTAATTCTGTCATTTAAAAATACTCCTAGATTAGCTCAGTGCCTGTAGCTCAGCAGCTAGGGTGCCAGCCACATACACTAGAGCTGACAGGTTCAAACCCAGCCCATGCCTGCCAAATAACAATGACAACTACAACCAAAAAAATAGCTGGGTATTGTGGCAGGTAACTATAGTCCCAGCTACTTGGGAGGCTGAGGCAAGAGAATTGCTTAAGCCCAAAAGTTTGAGAATTGCTTAAGCCCAAAAGTATGATGGCATTCTACCAAGGTTGACATAGTGGGACTAAAAAAAAAGATCCTCCTAGGTCCTGATTTACTTTTCTTCATTATAACTTTGGGTACATCACAATGAAATGACCCTTTCTATTCTTCCAACCTCATTTTTTTAACCCTCTCAACCTATGGTCTTCAGTCCCTGGCTGCAGCCCACTATGGTCCATGGCCTGTTAGGAACCAGGCTGTACACAGCCTTAATCCCTGAGCTTTGCCTCCCATTGCATATCCTCACCCTGCCCCTGATCGGTGAGGAAGAAAAATTGTCTTCCATGAAACTGATCCCTGGTGCCAAAAAGAGCGGGGCCACTGTTGTAAACAGCAAAACAAAGAATAGAAACTTCAGTGAGGTTGTATAAAGAGGTACTTTTTCCTCACTTTCATCTCCCTTGTCCTCAACTGGTGATGTTATTAACCTGTCACCCTCCATGAGGACACTCAAAGATAATTTAGGTATTTTAACATCAGGTACTCTAGAGGTATATCTGGTTGAAGGGTTGATACCTTTAAGTATTTTGAGATTATAGAATGATGGTCATTTAGTTAACTTAAGCCAACTTTTTTTTTTTTTTTAAGAGACAGTCTCACTTTGTCGCCCTCCGTAGAGTGCTGTGGCGTCACAGCTCACAGCAACCTCCAGCTCTTGGGCTTAGGTGATTCTCTTGCCTCAGCCTCCTGAGTAGCTGGGACTATAGGCACCTGCCACAACGCCTGGCTATTTGTTGCAGTTTGACCGGGGCCAGGTTTGAACCCACCACCCTTGGTATATGGGGCTGGCGCCCTACTCACTGAGCCACAGGCGCCATCCAACTTAAGCCAACATTTTTTACTTTATTTATTACTTTAAAATGCTATAAAATGTTGACCAATTTTAAGTAAGAACCATAAAATAAAATGAGAATGTTTTGAGGATTCTCTGACAGAGTGAGCTTCATGTTCAGAATTGCTAATACTCCAACATCTTACTACTACTTACTGTGCACTGTCTTCAGAATTAATACCCAATGATCTGGAATTTAGACCACTTCTCATCACATCGCCAGTCTCAGTAAAAGGATTTTTAAAAGTGGTAGACCAAAATATTCTGAGCTTTATTCTTTGATGGTAGACCCCCACATTTGTATGTAATACAAAGAAGCCAAAGAAGTCAGGATAGTCACAAAATCTCCATCAATGCAGCGTCTCCCCCAATGTCAAGTCTTTATATGCTTCAGAGTTTTATTTTCTGAAAATACTTAGAGAAGTTGGGCATGGTGGTACACATCTATAGCCCCAGCTAAGCTATGGGGAGTCTGAGTCAGGAAGATCACTTGAACCCAGGAGCTTGAGACTATAGTGAGGTATGATTACACCACTATACTCTAGCTTGGGTGATACAAGAAGACCCTGTCTTTCTCTCTCTCTCTCTCTTTTTTTTTTTTTTTTTGGAGACAGAGTTTCGCTTTGTCGCCCTTAGTGGAGTGCTATGGCATCATAGCTCATAGCAACCTCAAACTCTTGGGGTTAAACGATTCTCTTGCCTCAACCTCCCTAGTAGCTGGGACTACAGGCGATTTTTGAGACCAAGTCTTGCTCTAGCTCAGGTTGGTCTCAAATTTGTGAGCTCAGGCAGTCCACCTACCTTGGCCTCCCAGAGTGCTGGGATTATAGGTGTGAGCCACTGTGCCCAGCCTGGTTTTTTTTTTTTTCTTAAATACTGCCAAGCACTATAGTTCCTTCTTAAGCTGGAGATGTTAGTTTATCTTTTTAAGGATAAACTGGTCATTTCCTTGAGGTCCTTTAGGTAAATTTTCTAAACCTAGTAATTGAGAAGATACCTAAGGATAATTGGATCAGAAATGTCTGCCTTACTATAAGACCTTCTACATTTTACGGTAATGAGTGGTAGTCTAGGACAGGCACTGTAAGGTATCAAGTCTTTGAGATGGTCCTTGAGCACATCAGACCTAACACCTGTACAGTTGGAGTGGCAGCCCTTTCCCAGGCACCATTCCACTATAACAGGATGTAGCCTCACCCATTTTGAGAGGGCTTTTCTGTCATGTGGTGGTTCCCTGTTCCCAGTTCATTTCATCCCCATAGTTTCTAACCAGGTGGGGTTCTAGGACATGTGAAAACAAACCCTAACCGCCCTCTGCCCCCATTGATATGTGATTGTTACTAACTTTGGGATGTTTCTTTTATAGTCTATTTTCAACTCATATGTAGTTGAATAGTATGATCTGTCCAAACCATATAGATGCATTCAAATATAGTTCATAAATGCATGTTTAAAGCTAAAAATTGGCATTCAAACTCAGTTTTGTTACCCGAATATATTCCTACTCAGAAAGCAAATAATAGAGCTTGTTGAAACTGTGAACCAAAATACAATTAGATATACTATAGAAAAGTAGTTATTTCTCAACATAATTTTTAAACATTGTAACTTTCTGAGTAAAAATAAACTTAATTTTTTAGTCTCATATAACCGATAAGCTTTAGACATTGTTTATTAACAGATGACACAAGAAGCCCCTGCATTTTCTTAAATCAAGGTTGAAAATGAGAATGGTTGAATAAATGACTAGCCTAATTTAACTTCATTATTTTTCCTTTGTCTTTCTGAGAGCTTTCAGAACTTGGTAATGCCACAAATGTGCATCTTAGGGAAGTAGATATGGTTGAAATATTTGTACAAGCTGTCCTTGTGTCTTCCCAAAGAAGATTGCATAAGAGAGTTTTAATCAGTTGTGTGGGGTGACCCATTTTCGGGTCATCAACAATGTGATTACTGTTGAGATGTGCCTAAAAGCATTTTGAGGGGTAGTAGCTCATTTAGAAAAGGCAAGGTTTCTTTTTTGAGTTTTCTAGATAGTTGTAAAATTATACAGAAGCACAAGGAGATAAACCCAACCTCAAGGTTCTTTCTAAACCTTGCTCCTATTATATATATCTTGAGTTTGAGCTCTTGAATATTAAACTGTGCAAATTTAAACACCATTAATACTTAGATCTTGTAATTTAAAAATACACATATACTTATTTTGTTCATTTTTTTCCGTGGGCTGCCACTCCATTTCCGTGTGTATGTATATATATTTTAATTGTACAAATGATCCATACATATCTATTTGAGGAATGTAAGAAAGTTCTGGTGAGCAAAAAATAGAGAAATGTCTCAATCATACCCCTTAATGGGTATCATTATTTATATTCTGGTATATGTTCTTTAAAACATATTCTATGTGTGTTTAAGTACCTTAATTATAACTTGACATGCTTATCTTTAGTATACTTTCCAAATACAGTTTTAGAGGATTTTTAGTACTTACACTTAGTGATTGCATGAGATCTCCTTTTAAAAACAATTTATATCTACAAATGAGAGCGTTTTTTTGTTTTTTTTTTAAATGAGACAGAGCCTCACTTGATCACCCCTGGTAGAGTGCTGTGTCTCATGCCTGAGATCCTAGCACTTTGGGATGCCAAGGCTGGTGGATTGCTTGAGCTCACAAGTTTGAGACAGCCTGAGCAAAAAGCAAGACACCGCCTATATTAAAAATAGAAAAAAACTGAGGCAAGAGGATCACTTGAGCCTGAGCTGGAGGTTGCTATGAGCTACGATGCCATGGCACTCTACCCAGGGTGACAGCTTAAGACTCTGTCTCAAAAAAAAAAAAAGAAAATTGGAATATGAATTTTTGAAATGGCTAACGGTCATTTAAACCCATAGAGTAAGATAAATGGAAAAACTGAATAATATCAATTGAGGTATAAAACTGTCCCTCTGAGCACTTTGAAAAAGCAATTATAAAACTCCTTTAATCACCTGTAACATTGTTAAAATATTTGTATAGTTTTTCAGAGACTGCTTTGAAATGAATCATATGCAAATCTTTAAGTTTTGATTTATTTAAAAATTCAGACTTGCTCTTATCTTTTTCATTCAGAAACATTTCCTAGAGTGCTTAGCAATACTACTAGATTATCAACTGAGAGTCAGGAGTGTGTGATGGCTCAGTGGACTGGTTATTAGGAAATAGAAGTTGTGGTCCTGGTTCTCCTTGCCTACCATGAGAGTGATACTCACATGAACCGTTGTTTCCTCTTCTAGAAAATTAAATATTGGAATTAAATGGATGCTGCATGTTCGATATGTGTATTAAAACTCAGTGTACAGCGCCCTGCTGGAAAGGCTGTATAAGGTCTTTGGTGGTTAGAAGAGAAGATGAATGTAAATAAAATACTACATATGCTTTAGTGGCACTGTTCCATTGTTTTTTAGGAGAGATATGAGTCAGCGCCTCAATTTAGAAGAGTGTAAGGAAAAAATAGGCCTCTAAAAGAAAGGTTGTGTTTTGTATGTTGAAAACCGTCTTCACAAAGTTTCAGAAATGTGAACATATGGACTTTAGAAATACTCATTCTGAACACCAAGTGACCCCCAATTTATGAGATTTTTGTATTATACAAAGAAAATGCTGCAGAGACTGTCATAGTCTTCACTTCTCCAGGTTTGCAGTTTTTAGCTCTTCAGTGTTTGATCAGCTATTAAGAAAAAGCTTTCAGGCCTGGGTGTGGTGGCTCACACCTGTAATCCTAGCACTCTGGAGGTTGAGGTGGGAGGATTGTTTGAGCTCAGAAGTTCCAAGACCAGACTAAGTGAAGTGAGTAGCTCTACTAAAAAAAAAAATGGGGCGTGGGAAGCTCTCACCAAAGAAAACAAACTTGCTGTTACTGTGGGCGTGAAATAAATATGAATGGTCTCACAAGAAGAGGGTTAACATAGAGTGATTTTTTAATAAAAATAAAAACCAGTAAGCATAGGATACAAAGTGGTTTTATGTCTGGCCCAAAAGAATGCAAATTACAATGAGCTAATACATGATTTATCAGATTGGTAGGTTAAACAGTGTTGGCAGAGGTATTATGATATAGCTCATCTACCAGTATATACTAATCAAACAAAGTTTTATATCTACCAGTATATACTAATCAAACAAGGTTTTATATCTACCAGTATATACGAATCAAACAAGGTTTTATATCAGTTGAATAATTAAAAAATATTATCTAAGGAGATATTTAGAAATGTATACTAATATTAATGATAAAAATATGTAAATTTCAGTGTAATTTATAATATTTAAAAGTCAGAAGCACCCTAAATGACCTAAATGACAAAGTAGTTAAATGATAGTACATTTTAATGGATAAATGTTTTGTAGCCATTACTCGTATTTTAACATCATATCTGAGGGAACACACAGGAAAATGTTTAAGTTTCTATAGTGTGACTCTTTTTTCCATGGCTGATTTCATATATGAGTGCTAAATATTGACTGTAGTTATCTATGGTTGTTCAGTTAAAGGAGATTAAAAACATACCATTCTATAATTTCCCAATAGTCTATAATGTGTGCTTTTATTATAAAAGCTAACAGTTTTAAAGATACTGCGCTTCCATGTCTTTTGAATATTCTGTCTGCATAATTATGAGCATCTACACTTCCCTGTTTTTTATTCTGGAAAGTTATCCTTGGTCAGAATTCCCTCTGGTAGCTTGCTAAGGACTGTCTGTCTGATCCATGTTTCCCACCAGCCTCCTTTTGTCCTTTAACACGTGTGTGCATAAGTGTACATACTGTTCCTTTCCTTTGTCTTTCTGCTTATAGCTTAGTTTTCTCCATCTCGGATACTGTCTTTACACATATCTGTTTTTCACTCCTTTTCTTTCTTTCCTCCTCTTTCTTTCTCTCTCTCTCTCTCTCTCTCTCCCCCCACCCCCTCTGGCTGTTAACAGGTCAAGCAGTCCTCGCTTTTTCTTTGCTGACTCTTCACTCCCCTCCACCCAGCCTTCATGGTTCTCTTACTATGAACCAAAAAGAGCCCCTTAGTCACACTGTATCAACAGTGACAAAGTGAGGTTCTGACCCCTCCCCCCAAATCTTATTGTTATTAGCCCGGCCTTTGCCTAAGTATTTTCAGTGAGGAAAAGCCTCTCCATAGGAGCAGGAAAAGTCACAACCAGTAAGAATAGTTAAAATATTTAACTCTTTTGAGCCACACCAGTGGCCTTTAAAATTAAGCCAAACTATCATCTAAATAAGAATGGTTTAGGTTGTCCTAGTCCACTAGACTAGATAACCTGTCAAAGTCCCTTTTAAATCTCCCAGTTTGCCATAAGGTTTTTTTTTTTTTTTTTTTTGAGATAAGAGTCTTTCACTGTGTTGCCCTTGGTAGAGTGCTGTGACATCACAGCTCACAGCAACCTCAAGCTCTTAGGCTTAAATAATTCTCTTGCCTCAGCCTCCCAAGTAGCTGGGACTATATGCACCCACTACAACACCTGTCTATTTTTTTGTTGCAGTTGTCATTACTGTTTAGCAGGCCTGGGTTGGCTTTGAACCCACCTGCCTCAGTGTATGTGGCTGGTGGCACCCTAACCACTGAGTTATGGGCATGGAGCCCATAGGTTCTTATTTGAAAGATACTCTGGGCCAGGCACGGTAGCTCTTACCTGTAATCCCAGCATTCCGGGAGGTCGAGGTGGGCAGATCGCCTAAGTTTATGAGTTCAAGACCAGTCTAAGCTAAAGTGAGACACCGCCTCTAAAAATAGCCAGGCGCCTATAGTTCCAGGTACTTGAGAGACTGAGGCAAGAGAATTGCTTAAGCCCGGGAGTTTGAGGTGGCTGTGAGCTATGATGCCATGGTACTCTGCCGAGGGTGACAAAGTAAGATGATCTTTATAAAAAAGAAAAAAGAACAGAAGACTATTCTGTCATTATAAGTTTTTTATTTCACTATGACCAGGAATTACTTCATACTATTTTTAGAGTGGAGTTTTATAGTATGATATGACTAAACTAATTATAGAACTTAAAATACTTGCCGTTTTATTCTGTGTTTTCCTAGATGGAAACATTCTACAGTTACTCCCTCAGCAACTCTTGTAACTTAGGTGAGCAATATTTAGTTAGGGCAGTGGTTCTCAACCTTCCTAATGCCGCGGCCCTTTAATGTAGTTCCTGTGGGTCGTGACATGCAGGTTGAGAACCGCTGAGTTAGGGCTAGACCAGCATTTGGAGTAGAGAGGAGTATGTCATTTGTCAGAGGCTTGGGGTTCATCATTTAACGAAATCCTACTTGCACTACTGTGTTTTCACAAATAAAATGGAATCTTGGGCTAAGAAAGCAAAATTCTGTTCAGATCACATGTGTAATTCTCTACTTTCTTGACCTTGGGTTTGAATTTAGTTCCTGTCCCAAGCAGTTATGTAGTCGGTACTCTGTGGTAGTCTGGATCTCGTAATACCAGTAGAGAGAAACAAGGTTCTAATAGGAAAGTTTTGTGGAAAACATTGAGATAAAGCTATGAGAACGTAAGCCATTGTTAAAAGCTCTTTTTACCAGTATTCTGAAAATGACATTTTTAAGGATATATTTAAAAATAATTGTCAGGCAATGTAGGCTTCCTATATGTCCTACATCATTTCTTCTAATTAGTCCCACAAATTTATTGGTTACCTACTGTGTGCTGAGCATTATTGTGTATTTTAGGGCTGCAGAAATGAACAAATTGCTCTCATGATGTTTGCATTCTTTCAGAGGGAGCTGATTAACACGACATTTAAAATGATAGCTATTCTCTCACATCAGTTCTCTGCACAAAGCTACCTTGGATTGGATATTCAGGAAGGGGCTCTCTGATGAAGTAAAATTAAGCTGAAACTTAAATTAGAAATTAAAAAAGAAGCCAGCTCTGATCCTCCAAGATTAGGGGTAACAGCATTTCAGTCAGAAGTAGTGGCCAGTACCAAGGCCCTGGGCTGGTGAAGTGGGTAATAAGTGAGGCATGTGATGGGGCTGAGGGGCAGGTGAGGTCCAGTGCATAGTAGGCCAGATTAAAGGCTTAAGTTTCATTTTCAGTGTAATAGAAAGCTAATTGAAAGGTTTTCAGCAGGGAGCAAAAAGTGGTTTGTTTGTTTTTTTAAATGGTCACTGCTATGGAGAAAATAGAGGGTGACTGGCAAAGCTATGAAAGCTTCAGTAAGAAAAGACACTGGTCGATTGGGCCAGGGTGCCAAGGTCAAGAATCTGGGGTCTAGATGTATGTTGCTCTGAAGAAATCTGGCTGCATTACATTGGAAGTCATCCAAATGGAGGAAGTACCTAGAAGATAAAGGGAAGGTGTTATCTTTTTGTTGTTGTTATGTATTTGAGACAGTCTTACTCTGTTGCCCTGGGTGGAGTGTTGTGTGTCATCATAGTGCACAGCAACCTCAGTCTCTTGGGTTCGAGGGATCCTCTTGCCTCAGCCTCCCATATAGCTGAGACTAGAGGCACCTGTCAGGACACCCGGCTAGTTTTTCTATTTTTAGTAGAGACTCTTGCTCAGAGACAGTCTGGGACTTCTGAGCTCAGGCTTGCCTGGGCCTCCCAGAGTGCTAGGATCATAGGTTCCCCTGCTGGCCTCTTTTTTATTTTTTAAATGGGAGTTTCTGGAGGATTTTTCAGTGCGTTGTAGGGAGCTGTCTGGAAAGAGGGAAAGCTTGGTTATGCTGGGAATCTGGAGAGGGGTCAGAAGAACCCTGCCTGCAAGGGAGGGAGGAAGGGATGAGGTCAGAACACAGAGGCCTGGTGTTTGAGAAGAACATGACTGTTTGGGCAAGCTGAGGCAGGATAACAGAGTGCATATGCAGGGAAGGTTTTAGAAATGCCCACGGAAACTGGGAGGTCCTGCTAGTTGACTCCCACCTTCTCAAAGAAATGAGCAAGGCTGTTAGGTAAAAATGAGAACTAGAGCGGGGAGGAGGAACAAGGGGAGGCATAGAAAGTGGGTATTTAACAGGATAATGGTAAAATGTAGTCATCATTGGAGAATGGGAGAGCGCTGAAGAAAAAGAGGAAGAAGATCATAGGAAATGTTGAGGCCCTGGAAGGTGGTAGAGCATATTTAACAAGTTGGTTTATACGTGGTATTTGTTTACTTGTCTTCCCTGCCAGTTTTGTAGATGTAAACTCAAGAAAGCAACCCCCAGGTCTGTTTTACCAACGTCTCCACCGTCTCCCCGGCAATCTCTCAGGCTTCTTCTGCAGAATATTTGCATGAATGAATAAATGAATGCCTACCTAGTGGCACCCTCAAGTTCACATATAGCAAATGTGAATGATTTGGTTCTTCTGCTTGTAGGCTTGCTAGGTGGACTTTTTGGAGGAGAGAGGACAAGGGATTTGCAGAGAATTGCTGGGGAGTGAGGATGTGATGGATCTTAAATCTGAGGGTAAAGATAAACAGGTTGGCAGGTAGGAAGACAGTGGAAGGGTCAGTGGGTTAGAGTTCCCAAGTCAAAGAAAAGTTTATGGGATGGGAAGCTTTTTGGCAAGGGTGGGAGACTGATAGGAGAGGGGATGTCTGAATTTGTGATTGTGGAGTTGAAGCTGTTTGTAGGGATGGCACAGTTCAAGGTGTGTCCTGGGGAGCATGGAGTGGAATGGAATAGAGGAAAGGTCATTGAGGAGAAGCTGAAGGAACAGAGAGGCTGGGGTGGAATGTGGTCTGCACAGGGAATGACAGAAATTGGGGTAGAGAAAGACTTGGGGCCAGGTGCTGAAGTTCTCAGTGAAGAAAGAAACTTTTGGTCACATTGGCCCTACTAATGTGAAAACTTGCCGTGAGCAGCCTGTGGTGCCTTAATTCACTCAGAATCATCTTGCTCTTAGCCAAAGTAAAAACCAGCACACTAGCTTTTCCACTCCCTCCCCTTGGCTGCCACTTCTAAGGGGTAAATCTGCCTTTGCATATACTTGTTACTATTAGAGGACTCTACCCATTTCTTTCTTGAAGTTGATTTATGCCAGTTTCAATTCTGCCTTTGACAAGTCATTATTATATAATCTTTATGAAAACTCTCTGCCTAGGTTAGTTCCTACTTTATAGCGAGTGATCTCTAGCTTTTGAGCTGGTTATTCTGACATCTTTTTGCCATTAAATCTATTTCCCCTCAGGATCTGGTATCATAATGAAAACATGTATTCTTGGCTTCCTTTTTAGTTAAGCTGTAATTCTTTTGAAAACAAAGAGTAATGTCTTAGTTCTCTTTTAAGAACTTGTTCACATAGTTTGAGATTTACTTATATTCCTTGTGTTGGTGAAACCCATACTGTTACAGGGAAATTTAGAGATTGTTTCATCCAGTTGCCTAATTTTAAAGATGGAAAAAAATGAGACTGAGGTAGGATAGTTCACTACTGACTAATTGCAGAGTCTGTCTTCTGACTTCTAATTTTGTTTAGTGGGGTTTTTTTTTTTTTTTTTTTTTTGGAGAGGCATAGTCTTTGTTGTCCCTGATAGAGTGCTGTGGCATCATAACTCACAGCAACCTCAAACTCCTGGGCTCAAGCAGTTCTCTTGCCTCAGCCTCCCGAGCGGTGGCTGGGATTACAGGCACCGGCCACAACACCCAGCTATTTTTAGAGGCGGGGTCTCTCTCTAGATCAGGCTGGTCTGGAATCTGTGAGCTCCGGTGATCTGCCCACCTCTGCCTCCCAGAGTGCTTGAGATTAAAGACATGAGCCACCTCACCTGGCCTAGTGTTTTTGTTTTTAAAGCCATACCAAATGCAATAAGAGTGGTCTTTTTATTTATTATTTATTTATTTTTGAGACAGAGTCTCACTTTGTCACCATCGGTAGAGTGCTGTGGTGTCACAGCTCACAGCAACCTCTAACTCTTCCTCAGCCTCCCAAGTAGCTGGGGTTACAGGTGCCCGCCACAATGCCTGGGCTATTTTTTTGTTGCATTTGTCATTGTTGTTTAGCAGGCCTGCCTGCCTTGGTATATATACGTGGCTGGTGCCCTACCCATTGAGCTATGGGCACTGCCTGAGAGTAGTCTTTTTAATAATAAATGTTATAATAATTGTGTTTTCCATCTCCATTGTGATGAGGTTATAGGAAACAAATCTCTACATTAAAATATCCTCTGATTATCTTGACAATTTCTAAGGATTAAGAGATAGGCATAAAGGCAGATATTTTCAGTTCTAAGATGAGATATGAAATGACTTGCCCAACCTTGTTGACACTCTGTGCCAATTTCTGTTCTAATGCTTTACCTATATTAATTCGTTTAATATTCATGACAGCCCACTGATGTGTTGATACTGTTAATGTAGTTTTAGGAATGAGGGAGCAAAAAGGCAAAGAGATTGAGTAACTTGTCCTAAAGCAGTGGTTCTCATTCTTCCTAATTGCTGCATTGTTACAAATGGAGAAAAGGGGTCTGGACCCACAGGTTGTGAACTGCTGCCCTAAAGGCTCACACAGTGGTACTTAAGACACTCTGGCACCTAATCATTAGTTTTTTGTTTTTGCATTTTTCACAATTGATGTAGTTGTTCATATTTTTGAGATACATGTGATATTTTGATGCAGGTAGTCAAATCAGGATAATTGGGATATCCATCACTCTAAACATTTCCCTCTTAGAGCCTGATCTTTAACCACAACTCTTAAGAGCAGTAGAGACTTGAAATTGGGTCTTGTGATTTCAAGTCCAGTGTGTTCTATACTGGAGGGGCTCTGACTATGAAAATAAATACTGCCTGATTGCAACAGTGTGGTTTTATGAAGGACCAGGCAACTGAAAGATCAAGTGTGGAGACAGGAAAGAAGTGTTCCAAAAATGAAACTTATAGGAAAATAATTCACTAGGTTGGTTGGTAATTTATGCTGTTGAAAGATAACACTTCACTTTTGTTAGTTATAAACTTTTCTTATCTGTTCAGCCCATTCCTTAGACTACATATTATCAGAAAAAAGGACCCCTTGTTGAGTTTAGATTTTTCTGAACACATATAGGATCGGTTCAGAAGTTCCAGTGACACAGAAAAATGAGAGTGAGTTCCTTGCTCTGTTCCTCACCCAATATGAGACCCACCTGGGTCTGTCTCTCCTGAGTAGAAGTTTAGCTCTCAGAAGTGACTTCTGCCCAGGTACAGGCTGCCACAGCTGGGCTTGGCTGTCTTGAGTTAGGATGACGATCTGTCACATTGTGCACTAATGCACACAGCTGGCGTACGGTTGGCACTAGTGAAACTGGCAGCATCCCCAACCCTTTTTCAGCTAGAACACTCTGATCCTGGTTACCTCCTGCTTGCTAGGAATGGAGATCCATGTTACTGCTTTTTAAAAAAAATGTGTAATCTGGCTCGGCGCCTGTGGCTCAAGTGGCTAAGGCGCCAGCCACATACACCTAAGGTGGCAGGTTCAAATCCAGCCCGGGCCTGCCAAACAACAATGACGGCTACAACCAAAAAATAGCCGGGTGTTGTGGTAGGCGCAGGCTGAGGCAGGAGACTTGCTT
>NW_003852688.1:643809-651018 GCF_000181295.1 Otolemur garnettii
TTTAAAGAATTACACCTCCTCAAAAATAGGATCACCCAGTTTGCAAATAGTCTATGTGGGCATTTATTCTGAAGGTAGAATATCAGAATGACTTCATATATTCATTTAATGTTTTCTCATAGGAGTTTGCAAGCTTGTAATTAAGTTGCATCAGTTACAGCTGTCTCAACCACTTCAGTCCAGGTGTGTTTTATCTCTGGGCTGTGGCTTCTGTTCTTGCCTTTGGCTCTTTTCACCTGTTTACCTTATGGTGGATTTACCTTGTTTCATGAGTCATTTGTCTAACTTCTTAACGTTGTCGGAATAATAAGTGAAATTTCTGGATAGATAATTGGCCCAGGGTATTTCATCTACCCACAAATTTGGTTATTAATATTCTCTCAAAGAAAACAAAGGTAAAAAAAAGGAATTTTTGCGCCATTTGCTTACGTAAGAACACTAACATCAGAAGTTACTCAAAAGTGTATCCAACTTTGGACAGACCTCTTCCTGAGATTGAACACAGGCTGAAATAATAACCAATTTTTAGCATCACTTGGCACGATGCTATTTATGTTCTCTGTCTGTGAGCCTGTGGATCAAGTGATTTGTTATTCCAAAGCAGTTGGGTATTGGAGTGGAACAAGGCATATTTTTTTGTTGTGATCTGTGCTTTTTACTTTTTTTTTGAGACAGAATCTCACTATCCCTCCCTCACTAGGGTGCTGTGGCATCACAGCTTACAACAACCTCCAACTCTTAAGCTTAAGCGATTCTCTTGCCTTAGCCTCCCAAGTAACAGGGACTACAGACACCCACCACAATACATGGCCATTTTCTTGTTGCAGTTGTCATTGTTGTTTAGCTGGCCCAGCCTGGGTTTGAACCAGTCAGCCTCAGTGCATGTGGCCAGAGCCATAACTACTATGCTACAGGCATTGAGCCAACGAGCTTTTTACTTTTTAGGGTACATAGTTTTACATCACCTATGCATGATTTGGACGCCTTCAGAATTATAAATCACCTAATTCCCTTCTGCCAAAGAGAAGGCTGTGAGCTTTTATCTGGACATTTATTCCTATTATCTGTCTCCCTAGATCCCTTTTTTTAACAAGTGCTAGAGCTATGTCAGAGAATAATTGTCCAGAAGATTAAACAAAGGACTTCTGAGTTTTATTTGGTCTGAGCCTGAAGTATATCATTAGAAAGTGTCTGGTAGTGAATAAAACCTTAAATTATGTAGATTAAAAATGACCTACTGTTTCTACTAACGTTTCCATAAAAGTAGTTTTCAAAATACACTCTCTTAAATAGTTCCTGGTTGAATGGAAATAAATGTTGGGAAAATTCTTTTGTTGTAGACATATTCATTAATGTGATGATAGCATTGCCAAAAGGAAGGAGAATGTTCCAGGGCCAACACACTCTGTCCTGAGAATGTTCCTTCTCTGAATTCCTGGCCTGTCTCCTCCCCTCCCCATCCAGAAGTTCCATTGTTGATTATCCAGAGTGTAAATGGCTTTGCCAGAAACACTGCCCGTAGCTTATCCAAGAACTAATGTAAAGTCCTTTCTTTTCTTTTCTGTTTATTTGCTTTGGATATTTTTCTAACAGCTAAAAAAACCTGGTATAGGAAGAGCTCGTTTAAGTTTAGAAAATGTTTTTTGGTAGAATTGGTCTGGCTGTGCTTATTCCTCAAAGGCAAGAATATTGGCTCGGCGCCTGTGGCTCAAGCGGCTAAGGCGCCAGCCACATACACCTAAGGTGGCGGGTTCGAATCCCCAGCCCGGGCCCGCCAAACAACAATGATGGCTGCAACCAAAAAATGGCCAGGCGTTGTGGCGGGCACCTGTAGTCCCAGCTACTTGGGAGGCTGAGGCAGGAGACTCGCTTGAGCCCAGGAGTTGGAGGTTGCTGTGAGCATGATGCCATGGCACTCTACCCAGGGGGATAGCTTGAGGCTCCGTCTCAAAAAAAAAAAAAAGGCAAGATTATTAACTGTTTCTACCTACTTTGGAACAGTCAGAGGATTTTGTGGCTCTTTGTGATATTATAGTATGTTGGTGGTTTTGTATTCTCCAGAATACTTCTGTACCTAAAAATACTACTTTTCATAATTAATTTCCTGGCCCAAGTATGGTGGCGCATACCTGTAATCCTAGCACTCTGGGAGGCCAAGGCAGGGGATTGGTGAGCTCAGGAGTTTTAAGATCTGAGCGAGACCCTGTCTCTAAAAATAGTCAGGCATTGTGGTGGGCACCTGTAGTCCCAGCTACTTGGGAGGCAAGAGAATCACTTGAGCCCGAGAGTTTGAGGTTGCTGTGAGTTGTGATGCCACAGCACTCTACTAAGGGCAACAAAGTGAGACTCTTGTGTCAAAAAGGAAAAAAAAAATCATTTCCTTTAAGGACTTAACTATTAAATATTTCCCCTAAGTCCTTTGTTCTCAGACCTCTGGCCATTGTTACTAAATTCTAGATTTTTAGAGCTGATACGGCATTTAGAAATAAGAGTGGAGCATTTGGGGATCATGTGGTTCAGCTATTTCTCTTTGTAGGTAAAAGAACAGACTTACAGAACTGAAGTGGCTTGCCCAAAGCCTGTGGTTGATCAGAGTTGGAGCTGGATTCCTTGTCCTTGTTTAGTACTTGGCTTTTAATGGTCTGATCCTGCCCTTCATCCCAGAGTTCACATGGCGTTTTATTCTTAGTAGGGGCATTGGGGACTGGCTTCCAACCCATTTATTGCTAAAGCATGTGTTTACTAAGTCTTTTTTGGCCCTCTCTGTTACGTACTCCTGGATTCAAACAAACCAAACGAAGATTTAATTGAAAACAGTATAGAAATTATATTAACTCCAAATGTACTCTTCACAATGAAGGAGGCACTTTAATCTTTTATAGACAGTTCTGATAGATGTTTAAAGCTCTCTATAGCTATTTTCTTTTTTTCCCCCTTGAGATAGTCTTGCTCTGTCACAGTGATTTTTAGCTGGTGTGTTGTGAAAATTTTTAAAGATCATTAATTGTTTTCAAAAGAAGTTCAAAATGTAGAAAGTATATTCTTTTCTTCACTCTTTTTCTTGATCAACACAATTTAACTGTGCTGCAAAAGTTCGGCAATAGGTTCAAGTGTGCCATGAGATTAAAAGGTTGAAAAACATTGCTGTATCACCTAGGCTGGAGTGCAGTGGTGTCCTCATAGCTCACAGCAACCTCAAACTCCTAGGCTCAGGCTCAGCGCCTGTGGCTCAAGTGGCTAAGGTGCCAGCCACATACACCTAAGGTGGCGGGTTTGAATCCAGCCTGGGCCCACCAAACAACAATGACAGCTGCAACCAAAAAAATAGCTGGGTGTTGTGGCGGATGTCTGTGGTCCCAGCTACTTGGGAGGCTGAGGCAGGAGATTCGCTTGAGCCCAGTATTTGGAGGTTGCTGTGAGCTGTGATGCCACAGACTCTATCCAGGGGGACAGCTCAAGGCTCTGTCTCAAACAAACAAAAAACTCCTGGGCTCAAGTGATCCTCCTGCCTCAGCCTCTGGAGTAGCTGAGACTGTAGGTGCAGGCCCCAACACCTGGTTAATTTAATAATTTTTTGCAGACACAGGGTCTCACTGTGTTGCGTAGGCTGGTCTTGAACCCCTGGCCTCAAGCAATCCTCCCATTTCAGCCTCCCAAAGTGCTAGGATTATAGACATGAACCGCTGTGCCCAGCCCCCCATAGCTAATTTTTTTTTTTGACTTAAACCTTTAAAATGCCCCGTGGCATCAAATTGTTGAAGATTTATGCCACTGTAGGATTCCTATTCCATTTTATTTGAGATCTGTCATTCCCACATTTACATCTTTCTTTCCTCAGCACTGAGGTGCTATGAGTTATTGAGCTGTTCCTCAACAAACCTTTATTATTATTTTTTTTTTTAGACAAGTCTCTGTTGCCCAAGGCTAGAGTGCTGTGATATCAGCCTAACTCACTACAACCTCAGACTCCTCCTGGGTTCAAGTTATCCTCCTGGCTCAGCCTCCCAAATAGCTGGGACTACAGGTGCCCACCACAATGCCTGGCTAATTTTTCTGTTTTTGGTAGAGATGGGTCTCCCTCTCTCAGGCTGGTTGGAGGCTGGTCTCAAACTCCTGAGCTCAAGTTATCCTCCCACTTTTGCCTCTCAGAGTGCTAGCTAAGATTATAGGCCTGAGTCACTGCACCTGGTCCTCAACAAGCCTTTTTGAGGAATCAAACTGCTGGTTGGGGAAAATAAAACAAACCAAGGTTGTGAGTAATATCCACTAGTCTCAGTGGCTCCCCATCTCCCTCAGATTGAAAGCCAAATGCTGATCACCTTGACCCCACTCACTTTGCCCCTCACTTCCCCTCAGTTTCACTAGTGACTTTTCTGTTCTTCAAACACATTCAGCAAATTCTTGATGGCATCTTGCACTTGGCTGTTCATGCTATGTAGATACTCCCCAGGTACCAAATGGCTCTTCCCTCAAGGGTAGGTCACCTTCTCAAGGAAGGCCCTCTCTGATCATCTCAATTGAAGTTGCACCCCCACCTCAGCCTTCCTATTTCTATTCCCCTCTTTTGCTGTGTTTTTCTCCTGAAATACCACCTTCTAATGTAGCACTTAATTTTGTTTTCTAAAGAGCTCTCCAGGTGATTCTCCTCTGAAGCTAGCACTGGGAACTTTGCCATAGATGTTGCTTCACTGGGTGTTAGTTTTGAGAACTCTAGCAGAGGCCATAGGATTTTAAGTATCAAGAATACATTTTGAACTTTTTTTTTCTTTTAGTTCAGAGTCTCACTCTGTTGCCCCAGGCTCGAGTGCCATGGTGTCAACCTTGCTCACAGCAACCTCAAACTCCTGGGTTCAAATGATCCGCCTGCCTCATCCTCCCAAGTAGGTGGGACTGCAGCCATGCCCACCATAATGCCCAACTAGTTTTTTGTTGTTGTTGTTTGTTTGTTTGTTTGTTTTATTGAGGCAGGGTCTCACTCTGTCGCCCTGGGTACCGTGGAATTATAGTTCAGAGCAACCTCAAACTCTTGGGTTCAAGTGATCCTCTTGCCTCAGTTTTTTCTTTTCTTTTCTTTTTTTTATTTTAAGTAGTAATAGGGTCTCACTCTTGCTCAGGCTGATCTTAAACTCCTGAGCTCAAAGTAGTTCACCTGCATTGGCCTCCTGGAGTGCTACGACTACAGACATATGAGCCACTGTACCCAGCCATTTTAAATTCTTAATGGTAGCTTCAAGCAAAATCCTTCTATAGAACCATTCTTATGAATTAAACTACAGTGGCTGAACATTGTTACCCACTTGTCAGGGAGTTTTCTGGCAATTGTGATAGAGTATGTTCCTGGATATAACTGATCTACTGATCTTGAGGACCACATACCTCATCACCTAGAATCTTCGGATTTTTTTTTTTTTTAATGAATTTGTATTTAAGCAGGATTGCTTAAAGCCTGACACGATAACTCATCCCTATAATTCTAGCACTGTGGGAATCCAGGGTGGGTAGATTGCTTGAGCTCAGGAGTTTGAGACCAGCCTGAGCAAGAGCAAGACCACCAGATTTCTACTGAAAAACAGAAAAATTAGCTAGGCATGGAGGCATGCACCTGTAGTCCCAGCTTAATTGGGAGGCTGAGGCAGGAGGATGACTTGAGTTTGAGACCAGCCTGAGCAAGAGCAAGACCAGATTTCTACTGAAAAACAGAAAAATTAGCCAGGCATGGAGGCATGCACCTATAGTCCCAGCTTAATTGGGAGGCTGAGGCAGGAGGGTGACTTGAGGAGTTTAAGGTTGCTGTGAGCTATGATGATACCATGGCACTCTACCCAGGGTGACAGAGCAAGACTCTGCCTCAAAAATAAGTAAATAAAATGACGCACTATAGAAATTTAGTAGAGTCAAAGGAATACAAGTAGAAATAATAAAGGAGTCTCTTGAAGACGACTAACACCTGTGTGTTTCCTTCTAGTTTTCTTCCATTGCTGTGTTCCTAGTTCTGGGTCAGGGATGATGGTGGGGTAATAGAATTCGAAAAGTATAATGGAGAAAATATTCCTTCCACTAAGAATTCAGCACTGTTAACATGTATACATATTTGCTTCCAGTTTATTTAGTTGCACACTTAAAGAGTAATACATAGGCTTGGGGCCTGTGGCTCAGGCACCAGCCACATACACCTGAGCTGGCGGGTTTGAATCCAGCCCGGGCCTGTCAAACAACAATGACAACTGCAACCAAAACATAGCCAGGCATTGTGCCAGGTGCCTATAGTCCCAGCTACTTGGGAGGCAGGAGAATCGCTTGAGCCCAGAAGTTGGAGGTAGCTGTGATGCCACAGCACTCTACCCAGGGTGACAGCTTGAGGCTCTGTCTCAAAAAAAAAAAAAAAAAGTAATACATAAGCACTCAGTCTCTTTTTGAAAGGAATTTATTATTAAAATCATTTTTAACCACTATTTCCTATTCTCCCTATTCTGACCATGAATGGCCCTGTACTTCAACTGAAATACTTTTGTAAGTTTGGTATATGTTGATCCGGTATGGATTTTCTATACTCATTACTATGGCAAATAGGTAGTATTGCTTTTGTTTTATTTATTTTTTTCTTTTGTTTTCCTCGGCTTTACAGCTATCCAAGTTATACATACTGATCTAGTTCATTATTTTTGGCTATCTAAAACTCCCACTTTATGGATATAATACAGTTTATCCAATCCCATTGAGAAGATTAAATTTGGTTCTTGGCTTTTAAATGCTGTGGGCTCAGAGCCTGTGGCTCAAGTGGTTGAGGCGCCAGCCACGTACACCTAAGTTGGCGGGTTCAAATCCAGCCTGGGCCGCCAAATAACAATGACGGCTGCAACCAAAAAATAGCCAGGGGTTGTGGCAGGCGCCTGTAATCCCAGGGCTACTTAGGAGGCTGAGGCAGGAGACTCACTCGAGCCCAGGAGTTGGAGGTTGCTGTGAGCTGTGATGCCAGAGCACTCAACCCAGGGGGACAGCTTGAGGCTCTGTTTCAAAAAAAATAAATAAATAAACAATGCTGTGACAAATATATCTTGGGTCATTGTGTTGTCTTGGTCGCAAGTGTTAGTATTTTTCTAGGGCTATATACAATGTTTTATTCTGCTTTTTTTCTTAATATTAAGACATGAATATTCCCATCAGTTTATTGTAATCTCTTCATATACCACATACCTCTTAAATCTCAAC
>NW_003852688.1:652035-660467 GCF_000181295.1 Otolemur garnettii
TGTGTGGAAGAGAGTAAGGGAAGTCATAAAGGGGAATGGGACGATAAGGATGACAAAATGACAGCTTTGACAGCAGATGTCAGCTTTAGAATCATGTCATATTATCATATAAACAGACTGATTAAGTCACTCATCTTAAATTAGGAAAGAATTTTTCCTTGGAATTTAAATGGCAACCTGTTAAAGCACATACTTGTTTTGTTTTTCTAGGAAAACAGATATAGCCATCTTACAGAATTTTTACCTCCTTGCCTCATTTCTTGGTTGCCCCAATTTTATCCTGAATGAGTAGACTAAAGTTAAAGGAAATATTTTGGTCACTGTTTTTAGAAAATCCTTTGTAGTTTGGAACAGTATTCCTCTAGCATTTCAACAGCTTCATTCTTGTTCTGAACATGGTGTAGCTGATTGATATCATTAAAGAGCTTCAGAAAGAGAAGTTCAAATGCAGAACCTTTGGATTTAGAGCTTGAACTGTAAAACTTTTAGGAGGGGGAGTTAGAGTGATTCTTCAACTTTTATAATGACAATAGTTATAAACCAGTTAGTACTATTTCTCTTTTGGCAAATACCTTCATAGTTCAGAAAATTGCTATAATGATCTTTTACATAAGAAGGTAGGTTGCTTCCAATTTTTGCTTGTGTGTTAAAAGAACTCTAACATACTATATTTTAAGTAAGTGGAGCTGTCAGAATATAGTCTTCTGAGTAGCCAAAGATCTAAAGTGAAAATGATTTATATTACCACTTTTTCTAATACTGAAATTATTTCCAATACTGAAGTACTTTAAAACTAATTGTCTCTAGATACTTTTTGCTGCTAATTAACATCTCTTTTTACAGGATTCATGAATAAAATTTTCCATCCCAACATTGATGAAGCGTAAGTAACTATTTTAAAATGTTTAAATTTTAGGAGCAATTGCTCTTGATTAAAGTTCCCTTTCTATTAAAAAAAACTCAGTTCTATCTTTTTAGATTTTATCAGGAGTTAGGACAACTGTATGAGTGGTCATGTAAATTATAGAATCCAAGGAACATGATATTTTAAACCACCCAGCTTAAATTCTTCTATTATGCTACTAGTTTTTTCCATTGTCAGGACTGGGCCCTTCATTTTTCTTGATATCCAGCTAACAAGTTGCAATATTCCACATGTCCGTCCTCTTTGTATATACACAACTCAGAGATCTGTTGTCAGTATACAAATTTACTATTTTTAGCCCTTAAAGTATTTCTCGTTTCTTGAGCAGAACGTAAATATGAATGACTGTAGTTTTATTTCAGTTAATAAATTTTAATTATCACTTTCTTTTTTTCCAGTATTTTATTAGCGATATTATAAAATATGGTTCCAGTGAACCTGTTTTGTACTTCCAGTGCTATTTAGAATACATGATTATTTGCAATGCAGTGTTTATTATCATGTGAATTCAGTGTGACTGAATTTTACTGTCTCTCACATACATACATATGAGATTTTCCGAACCTTCACAGAGTAGGTTGTCTATATGCATACTTCTTGCCCCTTTGTCCTTTAATATTTCATTGTGTCAGTTATCCTAAGGGCAAAGATATTCTTATGTAACCACTGTATAGTTGTAAGATTCTAGAATTTAATATTAATGCAATACTTATCTAATCCACTGCCATATTCTTAAGGAATGCACTTTTTAGCACTTTCTTCTTTCTGTAAAGAATCCATACCTGGGATGTGGCTGTGGCTCAGGCTCAAGGAGTAGGGTGCTGGCCCCATATACCAGAGGTGCTGGGTTCAAACACAGCCCCGGCCAAAAACTGCAAAAAAAAAAAAAAAAATCCAGTCCTGAATCATATATTACATATAGTTTTTATGTTTCTTTAAACAATAGGATGTCCATAACATGCAATTTAAAATAGTTATCTGTCTGTACACCCTAAATATTAACCAGGAACATTTCCTCAGCCTGCCTTTTATCTTTTATAAAATTCCCATTTTTAAAGAATATAGATCAGTTATTTTGTACATTGTTCCTCAATTTGATGTTTCCTTGTTAGATTTAGGGCATGTACTCACTTCAGGTCAGATGTGAGCAAGATGTGTCCTCCTCAGGGTATGACATTCGGAGGCACACAGGTCTGTCTGCCTCTGTGTTCTCAGTGCTAATTCTGATCACCTGGTTCAGGTGTTGTCTGGTTTCTTCTTTGTATAGTTACTATTTTTCCTTTCAGTCTGTAAAGAAACACCTAAGACCTTGTAAATACTCTCTTCACACTTCTCCTTCCTCAATTGGAATTCTTTTTGTTTTTTAAGGATCTATTAAAAGTACTTCTCTTGGTAAATAAAATTAGTTGCCAGATACATTAAACTAACTTGGTAATTTTTTATAAAATGCCATTCTTTCCATCTGTTTCAGGTCAGGAACTGTGTGTCTAGATGTAATTAATCAAACTTGGACAGCTCTCTATGGTGAGTTTGGCCATGGAATATTCTTTGGAGTTGTTGAGACACTGCCTTAAAAAATGTTTGGCTTTTCTTTTCTGATTTAAGATGTTTTGTTGGGAATGGGAATGGATTTTGAGAGACTGGATGGGAAAGTTTGATCAGTGAAAAACAATTATTTTCTCAAGTACAAACTTCATTTTAGCAGTGGAAGTTGAAAATATCTTTGTGAGAGTCTGAACTTAAGGTACAGTGGTACAGGCTGGGCACTCATAGCTTAGTGGTTAGGGCGCTGGCCATATACTCCAGGGCTGATGGATTCAAACCTGGCCCAGACTTGGTAAACAACAATAAAAAAAAATAGTCAGGCGTTGTGGCAAGCTGCTGTAATCCCAGCTACTAGGGAGGCTGAGGCAAGAGAATCCTTCGAGCCCAAGAGTCTGAGTTTGTTATGAGCTATGATGCCACAGCACTCTACTGAGGTGACAAAGTGAGACTTTGTCTCAATTTTTTAAAAAAAGGTACACATATGCAGACACAGATACATAGGTAAACATTTTACATGTCTGTAATCAGAAGTACATTATGTATTCTGTACATATTTTTGTGTAATACCTTTTCATTTTGGAAAAACAGAGATAGTATGTAAAAGGTTCAGGGATCATCTGTCTCCAAGGCCAAAACCACCTTATGAAGTAAAGAGTAATTTAGCCTACATTCAGCACTAAAATTGATAGCTCACCTCTTACAGCGAGTCAACAAATGAGTTGCCAAACTCTATAAAATACTACGCTGAGTATCACAGAGAGATAAAAGGAGTATCAGGCCTTCCATCCTTGAGTTTGTAACCTGGTTGGGGAGCTAAAAATATTTTTAAATGTAGTAATCCCTCAGTATCTGTTAGGGATTAGCCCCTTGACTGTCCATAGATACCAGAATCCACACATACTTCAATCTTGCGGTAGCCCTGCACAACATACAGATAAGGAAAGTTGACCCTCTGTATGCTCACTGCCAGTAGATAAGGACTGGCTATGTTATGTTGAAAAAAAACCTTCGTGCTGGGTGTAGTGGCTCACGCCTGTAATCCTCACACACTGGGAGGCCGAGGCGGGTGGGTTACCTGAGCTCATGGGTTAGAGACCACCCTGAGCCAGAGTGAGACCCAGTCTCTAAAAATAGCTGAGCACTGTGGCAGGCATCTGTATTCCCAGCTACTTGGGAGGCTAAAGGAAGAGAATTGCTTTTTGAGACAGGAGCCTCAAGCTGTCCCCCTGGGTAGAGTGCTGTGGCATCACAGCTCACAGCAACCTCCCAACTCCTGGGCTCAAGCAAGTCTCCTGCCTTAGCCTCCCGAGTAGTTGGGACCACAGGCGCCCACCACAACATCCGGCTATTTTTTGATTGCAGCCATCGTTGTTTGGTGGGCCCATGCTGGATTCGAACCTGCCACCTTGGGTGTATGTGGCTGGCACCTTAGCCACTTGAGCCACAGGCACCGAGCCGGAATAGAATTGCTTAAGCCCAAGAGTTTGAGTTTGCTGTCAGCTATGATGTCACAGCACTACCCAGGGCAACAAAGTGAGACTCTGCCCTCCCCCCCCACAAAAAAAACTTCCATGTAGGTGGACTCGTGCTGTTCAAACTTGTATTCAAAGGTCAACTATATATTTAATGTTACTTAGGGATACAGTGAATCTATTTACTCCCCCATATGCCTAAGTCCTCGGGCTTCGTTGACTCCCTGCTCCAGTGCCCCATGAGACTTCCTCTGATTCTGCAGCTGGAAATAATCTCTGAGTATGCTTACATTTTATCTTTTTTGTGACCCACTTTTACTTGACCTTGTATTTGTTTATGCCTGTATTTTTCGTGCTAGTAGATTATTTCCTAACTTAAGGGCTGACAGGTGTATGTCTCATTTGTCTGTAAGACCTGAGACTATTAGCTCAGTGCTTCTCACTGATAACGGGTTGAAAGAATGGGTGGTGCAAATAACAGTTGCTGAGAGGCACAAGGAAGGTAGAGAGAGAGCACTTAGCCTGGACTTAACCAGGGATGGCTTCCGCTAGGTGAAGAGTGCTGAGACCTTTTAAAGGCCTATAAGGTAGGTAAAGTTAACCTATCTTAGTTCAGCCTCAGTTTGCTAATCACCTTTGCCTGACATTCTTGTACTAGGTTGAGAATTATAGAAAAAGGTTGGTCACCAAAATTCTTCTGTCCCTGTCCACTTTCCTGCATCTGCCAGGCAAGAATTGTTTCTTGTACCTGGAATTATCTCCCCTAATCTTTGCATGGCTGGCCCCTTCTTTTATTATTTCAAGTATCACTTCTCACAGAAACCTCCTTTTATAGCTCCTCTCTAAAATCACACCCCTGTGCTAGCATAGCACCCTTTTTAAATATATGATTTATCTTGTCCTCTTGGATTGTAGGTCCATGAAAGCAGGGACTGTCTTTGTTGGTGTGTGTATGTGTGTGTGTCTGTCTCTATGCTATATAGAGAGAATTAATCATAGCTAGTACTGTTTAACATAGAGTTTAAGGGAGATGGTGGTTTATAAAGAGATGAGGCAACAAAAAAGAACATACATTCTGAGGTTGATTAAATGGATTCCTTTTAAGACAGTTTTTTTCATAAAAATATCTGATGGCAGGCTGCCTGGAACATCTGATGTAATGATGTGTTTTCTTAAACTACATTCACATTTTAGAAATGTACATATCAAAATACTGCAAGCTGGTTCCAATTACAACTAAGTAAATTGGACTTTAGTTTCAGTAAATCTTTTACTGTTGATCAGAAAAGCTTTGTGGAAGGGGTTTGCTATTCTCAAGTACCTCATGCCTCAGAACAGATTTTTTAAAAAATAGTTTAAAAAACTTGCAACTTAACCATTTAAAGTATGTAATTCAGTAGTTTTTAGCATATTCAGTTATGTGCAGCCATTACCACTGTCAATTTTAGAACATTTTTCTCACTTCAAAAAGAAACTCATACCCTTTTAGTTATTCCCTCCCCATGCCGTGAGCCCTGGGCAATCACTAATCTACCTTTAGTTTCTATAGATTTGTCTGTTCTGGCTATTTCTTAGAAATGTAATTGTATAATAGGTAGTCTTTTTTTGCCTGGCTTTTTTCACTTTGCATTATGTTTTTAGGGTTCATCCATGTTGTAGCATGGGTCAGAATTCCCTTTTTATGGTCAAATAATATTCCATTGTATGAATATACCACAATTGTTTATGTTTTGGTTGATAAATATTTGGCTATTACAGATAATCTTTCTATAAATATTTATGCATAAGTCTTAAGTTTTTATGCATGTTTTCATTTCTCTCGGCGGAGTATTTTCCAAAGTGGCTGTACCATTTTACATTCCCATCAGCAGATGTATGAAGTTCAGAACAGATTTTAAAGCAGAAGACCAACACGATTATTAAAGGTTTATCACATTTATAGTATGTGTTAGAGTATACCTTGTATTAGCTTGCAAAGCATTTAATAAACAAGAGTTAAACCACATTGGTCAAAATGTATTGAGCAGACTTTGTATTACATGTACATGAGTCATTATAAGTGTTGTATAATGCAAGAATGTGGACACGTAACACAGGTAAGTACAAAAAACCAGAAACTATTTTCAGAGTTACATAATCAAAAAATATACTAAGCATGGGAGAATTGTTCTGACATTTTGCTCAAGACAAACTGTTTCTCGAGAGCAGATAGATACTACCTGTACAAGTATAGGTAGAAGCTTGGTGCCTGTGGCTCAGTGTTAGGGCGCCAGCCACATACACCAGGGCTAGCAGGTTCTAACCTGGCCTGAGCCTGCTAAACAACAATGACAACTACAACCAAAAAATAGCCAGGCACTGTGGCAGGTGCTTGCAGTCCCAGCTACTTGGGAGGCTGAGGCAAGAGAATTGCTTAAGCCCAAGAGCTTGAGGATGACATAGTGAGATTCTGTCTCAAAAAAAAAAAAAAAAGGTACAGGTAGAAAAGGTTCATTCGGGTGACCTTGAAATGTTTTTTAGACTTTAATCTTGATATCTGAACTAAATTTTTATTGCTAACTTCTAAAGCCTTTGGCATTGAAAGTTAGTTCGTAATTGGTGAGTTCCGAATCACTCCATTTCCTGCATTGATTCCTGAGAGAATCTTAGTTCAAAGGGCAAAAAAAAAATCTAATACTAAATAACTAATAAGAACAAGTTGGCATGTTAACATAAATATTCAACTGAAAAGCAAGAGGCTCAACCTGGCATCCCTAAAACTTGTCTCAACACCTACCTACCTCTACTGCATAATACTAGAAGGAGCAAGGAGTGGATTGCGAAACTGCCTGCCATTCACTGTGCCTCTGGGCATGTGCTCTGCCATGGATAAACATATTTGTAGTATAAGAACAATTCCCAGTTGAAATTTCAGATTTATGCTTATCATAACGTGGTATTAGCAGTAAATTTAGTCCTCTAGCCCCTAACCTTGCCCCCGCTTCTCCTAAATTGATTTCTGGTAACCCACTTGATTTATTGCTTCTGTTCTCATCCTGTTTTATCTTCTCCAATTATATGTGCAGTTTGTTCCAAGTTCAAAATTGGTATAATTGTGGTCTAATCACCTAGTAATTTTTAATTTTATATTTAATCTTGCAAGAGAGCTAATTATATTGGAGAATCTGATTAATTTTTAAAAGACGTTTATCATAAGCATGAAGTCATCAAGTATAAAGTTATCTGTTGTTACTCTTGTGACATTAAACGGAAAGTAGCAGATGACAAAATTGATTCATTTTGGCTTCCTCTATGATACTATCTTTCTTTTGCATCCCTTCCTGCTTTTCCAGAGGGCAGTGATAAAAGCTCTGGAAAATTTAGGATGCAGCCAAGGGGATCTGGATTTCAGTTTCAAAACAAATACAATTTCAAAGGCTGATAGGAGAATTAATTAAGCCACAGGTAGCTTTTTAAACTCTGAATTTTCAAGTTTTCCCCTTTTTTTTCAAAATATATTTTATCCACAATTGCCTTACGACCCACCACTCTTGGGGCTCGAGTACCTTTGCTGCAATACAGCTTTAATCTTCCTCCCATCCTACCATTTTGGGCCATGTATGCTTGACCCCTATGAATGTGTTTCTCCAACTTTCCTTTTACTCATTCCTTGGCTGAATTGATAATTATTTATATTGTAGACTATAAGTTTTCTTATAAAACAATGTCTTATAAAATTAGGCCAAGTAAGGAGGCTCACAACTGTAATGCTAGCACTCTTGGAGGCCGAGGTGGGAGGATCCCTTGAACTCTGGAATTTCAGACCAGTTTGAGCAAGAGTAGTGAGACTCATCTCTACTAAAAGTAGAAAAATTAGCTGGGTTCCAGGCATCTCTAGTTCCAGCTACTTGGAAGGCTGAGGCAAGAGGATTGCTTGAGCTCTGGAGTTTGAGGTTGCAATGAGCTATGGTGATGCCACTGCACTCTAGCCTGGGTAGTGAGATACTCTATCTCAAAAAAATAAAATAGGTCAGTTTACATTCTCACCCTTAGACTTGATAGCCAGTAGACTAGGTACTCTTATTTTTGCTGGGAGTAAAAAGTTCAACATTTGAAAAATTACTTCCCGTAGAGTCATCTTGGGGACCCCCAGAAGGAATTCTTCAGGGAATTTGAGATTAGGCAAGAGAAACAAAGTTTCTTTTATAAGCATTTAGAAAAAAATGAAAATGTAAATTTATTTAATAGTTATTCCATCCCCCTTTTCAGGCAGATAGCTTGTGAATCTTCCCCAATAATTCAAATTTTGGCTGATGGTAATTGTATCTTAAAATAGTGCCTTATGTTGCTGTTTCTAAATGTTTAGTGTAGTTACCCAGACCAGAAATATATGTATATGTCTATATGGATGATTGATTGGCCAAACAACTACTATTTGAACATCTTGGGAACTCAGTACTGATCCATCCATGTTGGAATCACAAGTATCATCCTGCCTTTTGAACAGCTGG
>NW_003852688.1:661929-663243 GCF_000181295.1 Otolemur garnettii
CCAAGCCTGAAAACTTTATTAATGAGCTTTATTATAACAGAAAAAATGCGCAACTAGCTAATTATACTTTAACTGTTCTCATTTCTGGAAGGTTAATAATAAATCCTATTACCATGTTTTAGCTTGCAATCTCTAAGGTAAGCAGGGTCATACCAGGTTTGAACAAGGATGCATGACCTCTAAAACACACCAAAGTAAGGTGAGAAGTGTTTTGAGATTGACAAGGCAACAATAGCAATGTTTTTGATGAAAAAGCTTATTTTCCTTGTTCTGATCTATATAGCAGGATTAATTTTCTTCTGCAGCTCTCTGTAGTTTAAATACTTAGGGAGAAAAGGGTTGCAATGAGGCAATGAATGGGAAATTATTTTTTTCGGTGGATTTGGAATGCTCTTTTACGGCAGCCCATTTTACGCATCTATACACAGGTTGGTAATCTGATGATGTGGCTCTTGGCAGAATGCAGCTGGTTTTCCTTCAGGTTTTAGTACCCTCTGTCTTTGAACATTGCCCTTTGTTACACATAAGTGAGATTAAATATAACTGTCATGTATGTTGCAGAAGTTTTTTGTGTGTTTGACTAATTATTAAATCCTACCAATTGTTTTTTTTTTTTTTGAGAGGTATTAGGAGGGCGGTGTTTTGATCTGTATTTTGCTTGCATGACCCTCCTCATGAGACCTTATTCCATCTGAATCCCCATGAACTAACATGAGAAGATAAGATACCTGTATTTGCTGAGTTTAGACCTTTTTTATAATTTGTCCACACCTGAGATCCGCTCAGTTAACAGTTCTTTACCTTTTAGCAGGTTGGTGGCAGGACATACCATTCCGTTTGCAGCACGTTAACCTTCGGTAAACTGACTACAGAGTGGCAAGCTTTTGGCCAGCTGGGCCAGGAAGTCTTTGTGGTAGGCTGCTCCAGCTTGCCATATGTGTACCCTAAAAACAACTAGAAAAATGGGCTTTTGTCATTGACGTTGGGTTCATTTAGTTTAGAGAATGTTACTTTTGATCTCAAAACCGTTCTTGGATGTCTGCCTGTCTATGTAAGGTTGTTCCTGATTAGTTTTATTTAAGCTTTCCTCAAGGGGCTGTCTGTCATCTTTTAGGGTCCTCTACTTACCTTGTTTTTCATACTTAACTACTCAGTGATTTGCAGTGTGGGATTCTTCAGCTGATGAAAGATGGAGGTTTTTGACTATTCTTCCTTTCTTGTAAAATTTATTTTTTAATGTTTACAGATTGCAAGCCAGAGAAAATCAAAGTAAAAAACTCTATTAATGTTGCAACTACTTAGGATTTGGTAAAG
>NW_003852688.1:663354-664517 GCF_000181295.1 Otolemur garnettii
AAATCTTATTTGCCCTGTTTCAATCTTGCCCCCCACAAATTAGCTACCTAGTTTTTATATATGTAGTATGTAGCATCACCTCCCCCAAAAATGTGTTGAATGAATGGGGTGAAATTTTATGGTTGGCTTTATTTTGAGCACATAATATGACTTGCCTGACAATTCATGAATTCAGTAGTTCTTTTAAGATGAATAAAAGTCAACCAGTGGAATTTTGAAAGATCAGCAGCTCCTTTTCTTTAGTGATCAAGGATATAAATAACAGGGATAATTCTCAGGTGACCCTGACTTATTTAGCCAATAGTTTCAATTATAATGTCTTTCCAAATCAGTTTTTTTGTTGCTTATGTTTAAAAAGAAAGAACCCAGGCTCAGCATCTGTGGCTCAAGCGCCTGAGGTGCCAGCCACATACACCTGAGCTGGCAGGTTCGAATCCAGCTGGGCCCGCCAAACTACAATGATAGCTGCAACTAAAAACAGCCAAGCGTTGTGGTGGGCACCTATAGTCCCAGCTACTTGGGAGGTGGAGGCAGGAGAATCGCTTAAGACCAGGAGTTGGAGGTTGCTCTGAGCTGTAATGCCATGGGCACTCTACCCAGGCTGACACCTTTTTTTCCTGTCTCAAAAAAGAAAGAAAGAAAGAACCCAGGGCATTGAGCATGTAGGGGATAGGGAGCAGAAGTAGAAAGGGAGTGCCATTGGGGGGCTTTTGAGAAGCAGGGGATGGTTTTGATGGTTCTCAGCACCTGGCTGGGACTACATTATATGATGGTGGTATTTTCTGAGTTGTAGCATTCATACTTGGTTTTACCAAGTAAAAGTCTCTGAGCTAACTGCCTACTTGCTAACTGTGGTTCCCAGTAGGGCAGATCATGTTAGGCTTTGGGCATCAGTGGGATTTTAACCTGAAGAAAGCAGTATACTTTACAAAAATTTTCCATTTTAATGTTCAAAGGAAATAGAGGAAAAAGAAATAACTTACGGTCACTGGTTCATAAATAGCCAAGAATAAAATATGAGATGTGATTCATCCCCTCTGTGTTTTCTCTTTTAAGTCGAGCACCATCTCATTGTGAGTCACCTGGAATAGGGTGGCTTTACTTTAAGAATTGGTGCATTGGCTTGGTGCATTGGCTTGGCGCCTGTGGCTCCAGTGGCTAAG
>NW_003852688.1:666278-668203 GCF_000181295.1 Otolemur garnettii
GTTTGAACAAATGCAGATGCAACATCACTTATTGGTAGCTTGAGGAAATTTAAAAATAGTAGGTAAGGGTATAAAATCTCTTCCTGCAACACAGGAAACCCCTAGTTATGTCATGTTGTCTGCACTGTTTCTCTAGCCCTGAAGTGCTTCTGAATAAAAGTAAAACCTATAATTTGTTTACTAAAGGTTTTTGTGGTGGTTTGATAGCATTCAGCAGCTAATTCTCTTGAGCAGTGCCTGTTAATAGTATGGCAGCAGAAACCATCAGCTCTGTGTGCATAGGTATCTGTGGGTTCTTTCCTGTGGTTGAGCCACTTGAGAACAAGCACATTGCCTTTGTGAAACAGCCACAGATAGGCCTGAACATTCTCTGCTTAGAACCTGTTCTGCTGGCCTTGCCCTTGTGAGAAAGGGAAACTTTGGGGAGGTGAGTGGTCATTTCTGTCCATGGCTTTGGCTCCCCTTTCAACAAGGGTATGGAGATATGATGCAGAGTTGTCCGTAGCTTGTGCCATAATGGAAGTTGAAACAGTGCTTTATCTGTTCCAGTAACAGGGACAGCAGAGTGGATAAGCCTTTGTTTAAAATCTAGCGTCATGGGCAAGTTACTTAACCTTTGTGTACTTTAGTTTCTTTATATGTAAAATGGAGCTAGCAGTGGTACTACATAATTCACTGTAGTGAAATAGAGTGTCGGTGCAAAGTCTCAGGCTTGTAGTAAGCATTAAACTGCTTATTATAAGCAATAACTGCCATTATTGTTACTAGTATTACTGGTAATGTAGCAGTAACTCTGCCCTCCTCGGGGGTCACATTCAATTTGTAAAACTCGGGCTGCACTCAGTGGCTCATGCCTCTAATCTTAGCACTATGGGAGGCCAACGTAGGTAGATTGCCTGAGCTCAGGAATCTGAAACCAGCCTGAGACTAACTGAGACCCTGTCTCTAAAAAAAAAAAAAAAAACTAGCTGAGCATTATGGTGGGCACCTACACTACTTGGGAGGCTGAAGCAAGAGGACCACTTGAGCCCATGAGTTTGAGGTTGCTGTGAGCTATGAGCCATGGTGCTCTATCAAGGGTGACAAAGTTAGGCTCTGTCTCAAAAAAAAAAAAAAAAATTTAAATTTGCTTACCTTTTGGCGTTTCCTACCACTACCTTTATAACTCACTCACCCAAGTATAAAGAAGAAAGGAAAAACATTTTCAGACTTTTCATGTTTGATTAGATATTTCAAAATATACAAAATTAAAAAGGACGTATTTATAAGAAAATGTTATTTTCAAAGGTAAAAGAAGTGAAGTGTCCTTTGGAATGTGAAAAGTAGAATGTGGCATTTTATGGCCTTTTTCTCTACACAGCACTTGAGTATAAGCATTTTTCTCTGTACTTATAACCTTTGCAATTAGTTTTCAGTGGTTTTGTACTATGAATAATTCATTGGTATGTTGAATATGTCGCTTTTTATAAAAAATATTATAAAGCAGCAACGAAAAATCTTACTATAGCCAGGTGCAATGGCTCATACCTGTGATCCTAGCACTCTGGGAGGCCCAGGCGGATGGATTGCTTGAGCCTCAGGAGTTTGAGACCAGCCTGAGCAAGAGCAAGACCCCATCTCTACTAAAAATAGAAAAACCGAGCCAAGAGGATCACTTGAGGAGTTGGAGGTTGCTGTGAGCTATGATGATGCCATGGCATTCTACCCAAGGTGACAGCATGAGACTTTGTCTAAAGAAAAATCTTACTACAGATAGTTTGAGGGTTATCTCAGAAGGTTGTTTTTGTTTTACTTTTTTTTTGAGACAGAGTCTCACTTTGTCTCCCTCAGTAGAGTGCTGTTGCGTCAATATCTCACAGCAACCTCCAGCTCTTGGGCTTAAGCAATTCTCTTGCCTTAGCCTCCCAAGTAGCTGAGACTACAGG
>NW_003852688.1:668790-670445 GCF_000181295.1 Otolemur garnettii
TAACTGTTCAGCTTTTAACCTTATAGTAATAAGAGCCACCTCCTAAGTTTTCTAGAGCAAAGTTTGACAAATTTTGATTATCTGTCTTTGTGTATAAGATTTTAATGAAACACAGTCACACCCATTTGTTTACCTTTTATCATTTGTGCTACAATGGCAGAGCTGTGTTGCATAGTTAGAGCAGAGACCTATAAAGCTTTAAAGTATTTTCTCTGACCCCCTTACAAAAAGGCTTGCCTGCCCTTTTTCAGTCTAGAGCAGGGTTTTTCAACCTCAGCACTGTTGACATTTTAGTCCAGATAATTCTTTGTAGTGAGGGCTGCACTGTGCATTAGAGGGTGTTTGATAGCATCCCTAGCCTCTACCCACTAGATACCAGTTGTGACAACCAAAAATGTCTCTAGACATTGGCAAATCTCCATGGAGAGCAAAATCACCCCTGGTTGAGAACCACAAAGGTGATGTGGCTTAGCAAAGCATAATATGGTGTAAGAGTGCTGATTGCTTTAAAAAAATCCATTGAAAGAGCAGAATAAATTAAAGAGTACTTTTTTATGCTACTCACTATACTCCAGCATTCTTTCCAGAAACAGCAGTGTTTTATATAAAACATGACACAGTAGCTGGAATAGGTCAGAGAAATCGAAACACTAAAGTTCCTCAGCTCACTAAAAAGCAAACAGAATGGAAGTTGTAGCAGCTCTGAAGTTTCAGGGAATGTGGGTGGTGTTACTCCCAGGCCCCAAAGGCCTTCCTCCTTTATAAAATACTACATAACTGCAGGATGTGTGTTGTTTTTGCTAACTGTATATGTAGATGTCATCTGTGTATTCCTTGGCAAAAGGAAAGTTAATGTTTATTAAAATGATTGTTAATAAATGCAGTGGATTGGTGTTTATCGTCTTAAGAATATGGTTTTAAGTGGTCCATAATAGGTTCCTACTCACATTACCCAGAATAATATTAAAATTGGTTATATTTACCTCTTTTAGAAAGAGAGTTAAACATCAATTCCTATAAAATTGGTTTCAGTTATTTTAAGATTTGGTGCTTGAATACTTTCAGAGTGGGATGTTTAGAAAGCTGTAGCAAATGGCTGTGTTGAGAAAGTAACTACTCATTTTGTAGGAACATAAGGTGCTATAAAGTGTTGGGACACAAGTTTTAGTAAGTAATATATGTAGTGTTTCTAGATTCTTTTGATTTGGAAAATGAAATGAGAGAGAGTTGGGAGAATTGCCTTTTAGTGTGATTATCAGGTACATATTTATCTGGTTCTTCAAGTTAATATTAAATTTAAAAAATTTTAATTGGTATTGAAATGTATATTAATATATGTCACATGTAATGGAGCATACTTTTATGGAGAATCATCCCCATGTAGTTAAATATCTAAGAAGATAAGTAGTTTTGACTAAATTGAAGCAAACTTAAGGTAAACTTGCCTGTTTCTGAGCATGATGTGTTTCTGTTTATTTTTTCAGATCTTACCAATATCTTTGAATCCTTCCTGCCCCAGTTGTTGGCCTATCCTAACCCCATAGATCCTCTCAACGGTGATGCTGCAGCCATGTACCTCCACCGACCGGAAGAATACAAGCAGAAAATTAAAGGTAAGAGGGTAAATGGTTTAACCTGGAGAGAGAACTCAAATC
>NW_003852688.1:671297-674108 GCF_000181295.1 Otolemur garnettii
GAACTTCTGTTGAGATAAGGTAGACATTTACTTTAATTAATTTACTTAAGTGCTTTGCAAATTAATACTTAATTTTTTGTAGCAAAATGCCTAAGTAGCCAAACAAACATATATTTAAAAAAAAAAAAAAAGTTTGTTTCAACCAGTTTTTTTCAACCAGATAAAATTCAGTTAGAAGATGATTAAAATTTTGACACAGGAAAATTGCTTAACAATGTCTGCAAACCACAGATATCTTGGGGCAGAGTATATTTCTATAATTCTTACATTCATTATGTCTCAGCAAATTAACATTAGCCCTATTTTAGTACGTATCTGCTGTAGACCTAGTTACAAAAGCTACTAATCTACATATACCTTAAAATGGCTAGCTCTAGCTTTAGGAGTCCTGGCTTTTGGAAGTGTTGATGTTGGCTATCACTTTGTCTTAGAACTCTGAGGAAGTCTTGGCCATCAGACCTGATCTCACCCCTGTTTCCTACTGTGCCTTTACTTACTCCCTCCTCCAATCTTTCCTTTGTTCTTTCAACTGGAAATACAGGTGTCCTGCCTTAGTTTTTAGACTCACTCCCAATACCAGCCTTCCATCTTGTTCCCCCTATTGTCCTTCCTCCCTGTGTAGGCTTCCTCCTCTACCCACAACTGTCAAAGGTCTCCCCATTTCAGAAACTTTTATCTGCTCCTCTGGGCTCCCATACGAGTCATGCTGTCAATATTCTTTTCATTGTTCAACTTTTTGTTTCCTCACCTTAAACTCCGTAGGTTTATTTTGTTTTTCCTCCTCTCCTGAATCTGTGACCTCATTTCTTCCTGAGACCCTTCTCAAGTCCTGTTTTTCTCTGCAGCTTTTGTGGTTTAGGCCCCACCTTTCTGAAAACTTCCCTCATTTTCTTTTCTTTTTTAAGACAGAGTCTCACTTTGTAAAGTGCCGTAACATCACAGCTGACAGCAACCTCAAACTCTTGGACTCAAGCGCAAGAGTCCTTGCCTCAGTCTCCCAAGTAGCTGGGACTACAGGCACCCACCACAATGCCCAGCTATTTTTCAGAGATGAAATCTCACTCTGGCTCAGGCAGGTCTCAAACCTGTGAGCTCAGGCAGTCTACCTACCTTGGCCTCCCAAGTGCTGGGATTACAGGCATGGGCCACTGTTTCCGGCTTCATTTCCTAAATGAGGTCATTCTCTTAGGATTTGGTCTTCAGTCTCCTTTTCTTCCTCTCACCCCTTAGGGAGCTTATTCACCTGTCACGTTTCAGTAATCCCTTAAAAGTAGAGGATTTCTAAGTATGTGTGTCTAGGCCTGACCTCTCCCCCAAACTGCTTACTAGACATTTCCATTTCACCACAAACTCAGCACACCTAACATTACAGGTAAACACATACATTCTTACTTACCTGAACATTAGTCAGCTTTCATATTTAATGGTTGCTGTCTTAAGTGTACATCTGCAAACATGTTTAATATCGGACAGTCTGTACACTGGGCACCAACAGTGTCTGAAGCTGCCTCTTCCTTGCTCAAAGCCCTTTGCTGGTAGCCGTTCAGGCTGGTATTGAGTGGAATCGACATCTTTGCTTTACTGCTCCTGATGCATCAAATGCTCCTGATGATTGTGTGACAATCAAATTGGTGAGTTTCAGGTACCCCAAGTATATTCACTTTCTTTATTAGTCATGGAAAGTTTCAAACCTACAGAAAAATAGAGAATGAAATGCCACATACCCACCATCCAACTACAGCAAAACTTTTGCATTTTGCCTTCTCTGCTTCAGATTTTTAAAAAGACAAAGATAGTGCTCTCTTTTCTTTTTGGTTTTGTTTTTAGGCAGTCTTCCTTGGAAGGCAGGTAATGAGTGCTCTTTTAATGCTGTGTTTTAACATCCCAGCCACTTACTTTTGGCGAGGCAAAGCCTTTCCCCTAGAACAGCCTCTCTTCAGTTGCAGCTGGCAGAAGTTGGGGACAGAGTAGCTGGGATTGCTGTCTGGGCCCTGCAGCCTGTCCCTTCCATGACTGCTTTCCTCTGATGGCACTCAGCAGTTCCTGCCTGCTGTTTTCCTATCTCTCCTCCTCAGTGATTTTGTTCTTTGTTTTTTCTGTCTCCCAAAAGGCCTTATCGTAGTAACCCTTTGTTTAATATACATTTGTTTCCTTGAATATATTAAAAAAGGCTGACAGTATTAAATGCTGGGAGGGTCTGGGCACAGTGGTTCACACCTGTAATCCTAGCACTCTGGGAGGCTGAGCAGGGAGATCACCTGAGCTCATGAGTTTGAGACCAGCCTGAGCAACAGCAAGACCTCGTCTCTAAAAATAGCTAGGTTATGGTGGGTGCCAGTAGTCCCAGCTACTCAGGAGGCTGAGGCAAGAGAATCATTTGAGCCCAAGAGTTTGAGGTTACTGTGAGCTATGATGCCACGTCACTCTACCAAGGGTGACAAAGATAATGTTAGTATGCTGCTACTTACCCAAAGGAAGAAGCAAAATAAAATTTCTAAGACTTTAATAAACATTTCCCTCACTCTAAAATGCAGATTCCTGCCTAGTCATGGGCTACTTAATCTCATTATTTCAGGGTAACTGTTAGAATGCATTTGAAGGGCTCTAAGTCACAAGTCTGCAAACTTTTTCTGTAAAGGGCCAGATTTGGCCACATGTGGTCTCTATCACGTTTTCTTCTTTTTCTTTTTTCTAAATAACTTTTTAAAATATTAAATTCTTAGCTTGCCCCTGCACTGGTTATTAAGATTTGGCAGGCATATCTCATCACTCACCTCATCTTCCTATTGCAGTTATTCCTTGCAACTCTGC
>NW_003852688.1:674944-681617 GCF_000181295.1 Otolemur garnettii
ACTGTTTATGTATTTATTTAAGACAGAGTCTCAATTTTGTCACCCTCGGTAGAGTGCCATGGCATCATAGCTCAAAGCAACCTCACATTCTTGGGCTCAAGCAATTCTCTTGCCTCAGCCTTCCAAGAAGCTGGGACTATAGGCACCCACCATAACGCCCAGCTGTTTTCAGAGATGAGGTCTTGCTCTGGCTAAGGCAGGTCTTGAACTCATGAGCTTAGGTGATCCACCCACCTTCACCTCTCAGAGTGCTAGGATTATAGGCATGAGCTACTACACCTGGCCTAACAGTGTCCATTTAGAGTTTTTAGAAATAAGTTTAAGCCAGCAGATTCAGCCTAGGCTGTAGCAGCATACATCTTCAGGTAAATAATACATGACAAAATCACTTAGAAGCCGGTTGTATCTATATAGCAGCTCATTCCTGAGCAGATTGAGCAATAGTTTTTACCAGTTGCCTCAAAACCCTGACAGGCAGGATCTGTTTAGACTAAAATCTATTCCTAAAATAATAGACCTGGGCTGACTGTAATTATATAACTGCAAATCTAAAAATGATGGGGGATTTCCTTATAAATTACTATAGAATCATGACTAGTCTTGTTCTTCCTGGGAGGTGAAAGTAAGAAGAAAGTGTGTGGTTCCCATCTCCCGGCCCCAGAGTCCAGGACAAGGATGTAGTCCTTATTCCTCCTGGTAATCCCTTCACCTAGAGGTCAAAATGCATAAGCTCTGTTCCAAGAAAATCTCCCTGTGGGATTCTCCTTAGGTTGGGTGGCCATCATAGCTTCATCCTTCTTATCCCCTGGTGTTTAAGGTAAGTTCAAACCTTCCAGGCCTTGCCAGCTTGGGGGGGGTCACTAAATCACATGCCTGCTCGCTCACTGCCCATGTTCTGTCTTCTTTCCCCTGTGCAGAATACATCCAGAAATACGCAACAGAGGAGGCGCTGAAAGAGCAGGAAGAGGGCACTGGTGACAGCTCATCGGAGAGTTCTATGTCTGACTTTTCGGAAGATGAGGCACAGGATATGGAGTTGTAGTAGAAAAAGCACCTGCTTTTCAGAAAGACTATTATTTCCTAACCATGAGAAGCAGACTATAATATTCATATTTAAACAAAGCAATTTTTTTTATTACTAAACAAGGTTTTTATGAATAATAGCATTGATATATATATATTATATATCATCCTTTAGATCTTGATTTCTTGGTCATTTCTCAACCTGAGGTGCATAGCATATTCCCACATTCCACTTTGGTAGCAATATGCGGTCCGAATGCATGCATTCATAAGTCCACTTGGCCAAGTCAGCCTGCGTGCTCTACTGAACTGTCAAAAGAAATAGCCGCTCTGATAGGTAGACATGAGTAAAAATAACAGGAAAAAGTTGCTTCTTTTACTGATGGTTCCAAAGAAACAAACCAAACCAACCAGCTCTTGGATGTGAAGATAGGATAGTGCTTTTTCAGAATGGAAGGGAGAAAACAGGAGGAAGAGGCCTGCTGTGGGAGCATTTAGAGCCAGCCATGTAGGAATCAGAGCTGCTCCTTCCTGAATCCTAGGTGGCCTTGTTTCTGTGGAGTGACAATATGAAACAGGGAGCTCATTGGCGTATTGAAACTTAAAGCAATCTTTTTGACTTGGATTTTAAGTACATTTTTATGTTCCTGCCCTGCACATTATCAGGCCCTGCAGCCACAAATGTTCTGCTTTGGAGAACCTTTGAGAAGTGTTTTCTAAACCCAATTCTTATTCCTGGGGTAGAGCTTGTAATTCAGACCTTTTTTGTGAGGATAGGACAGGAGGAGAAAGTGACTAGGATAGTGCTTCCTCTTATCCAAAACACAGCAGAATCGCATCCGAATCCTGGACTAAGAGCTTTAAATGTGAGGGCTGTGTTTTGGGGAGTTTGTGTTTTTCCCCCCCTTTGAGGGTGTGTGTGTATGAATTGTGCTTAGACAGGCTGCAGATTTCTTCACATCTTCACCTACCAAGAGATGGCCTCTCCTCGGACAAGCCGTTTGGTGGACCATGAGACTTGGGAAGAAGGACCCGTCTGGGGCTATGAAGCCCTGGGTCCTTGCACTCATGTTTTAGTTCTGGTTTCCCTTTTTCTGCTGCTCTTGGCAGCAGTCTGGTCATCATCTGCTTGTGGGAGCGGGGAATGGGTATTTTAGACTCAACACATATTCTGAATTTAAAATGAATAATAATTGGAACAAATAAAGGTTCTTGTACCCAGAGTGACTCTACATGAGAAAAACAAACACAGCTTTTTTCAGAGAGTGACTAAATAGAAAGAAGGGGTTCAGAAATATAATGTAGTAAAACAGGTCCTGAAGGAAGAAAATACCCTCTACCGTGTACGTTCAGTGAAAATCGATAAAAGGCCTGCTCATCAGATGTTGACTCAGCCAACCGTATGTCCAGGTTGCCTCAGTTTGTTTCACACCTGAGTGTTGCCTGCTGAATTTGGAGGAGAGTTGGGAAAAGTTTTAGACAGCAGCTCTGTATTCTATTTTCACCACAACCGATAGGATATATAATAGAATTAGCCGGTCCTAAAACCTTCTAAAGACAATTTTTGAACATCCCACTGGGATAATTTTTCTTTTTGATGTGTGTTTTTAGTTCAGAAGGGCTATATTCCACAAAGTCAATGAGGTTGGAAGATACCCTATCTTTTTTATTCAAAAAGCACAATCAATCTTTTCTTTGAAAATCTATATAAAGTACAACTTGCTTTTAGCATGATTATTTTCCTGAATGAAAAGACAAAGAATTTACTTACGTTAGTTATGGGCATGAAGCAAAAGGTTTTCTTTTTAAAAAAAAAAAAAGTGCAGTTATGTAGGGCTGTGGTTAGTTAAGCGTACTGAGTTATCTGTCTAGCATCCATGGCTCGTTGGAAGGGTAGTATTAACTATTTAACATGTAATGGTGTACTTTCACTCTTACCTAGCACGCTATCTTCTCATTGCTTTGGGGGAGGGAGGGTCTCTGCTGGCACTGTCTAACTGCTTACCCGCTGACTTCGCAGTGTGCTTGTGCTATAACCTTTATTGTAGGTGCTATTTAGGGTAGGCTTAAAGTGCTGGGTGGTGATTTGAGTTCAAACAATAAAAAATTGTATTTTTTCAATATTGTATAAAAAATAGTGTTCTAATTACCTTTCGAAGAAAATAATGTCCGGATAAGAATTCCTTTTGATCTTGTCAAAAACCCAAACAGACCCCAGTTTAGAAAAAGTTTGTGAGCAGTGCCACAGCTCTGCCCCTCACCTAGTCCCACATTTTTCTAATGACAAGACATGTGCTCACCTCTGATCAGAGCTCCAGCACCAGAGAGAGGAGGGTGCAGAATTCCCAAATGAAGACTTGCCAGGGAAGGTTGCAGGAGTTGAGCAGACCTGAGTGGCTGCAGAGAGTGAGTGTGTGTGTCCATGTCCATTCAAGTCTGTGCAGGAAAGGTGTGATGAGGCATCTCAGCAGTGGAAGCTCCCGTAGTTGCTACCCAAATCCCACTGCACCTTCTTATTCTGTGTAAGTCTGTCCTGGGCACTAACCTTGGTCCCGTGCATATTCGGCTTTGGGGCTTTCCCTCTTTGCTGGGAAATTGACTTTTGATAGGTTGAACAGAATCCTTTAATGCTTTTTGTCCCTTCTCTGCACCTAGGAGAGGTGGGAGTAGGAGACCAAACATAGGTACAGAAGGGTCTGAGAGAAGGCCTGGCAGTGATAGATGGTAAAATTAAGTCTGGAGCAGGGCATGTTTTGACACCAAAAGCCTTTCCAAGTTGTCTGAGCTTGTCAGCTTTCCTAAAACTCAGAAAAACGTCCAGAGTCCTGGGCAAGGCTTTAGAAGTGGGTAGTGGTGGCGGCAGTGGCAGTGTCAGCAGCAATAGGTCAGAGCTGCTCTGGCAGATTCCCTTCCCTTTTCTTTTTAGTATCTAGTTTTTAAACCATACCTTGTGGTTTACCAGCACAAGCCATTCTTTGCCCCTGTTTCAATGACAGCTCAAGCTCTTGCCAAACACCAACAAGCAGGATGGCTGCACCACAGCAGCACTGAATCTGCTACTCTCCAGAAACCCCACTAGTAGGGCCTTGTGGGTCAAGGTTCAGTTGTAACCAACCTAGACACTGGCATTTTGGCTTTCTTGTCTTCAGTCTCATTGCCCTCCTTGAGGTTACTGTGCAGTTTCAACCAGCATTTTATACTTGTCAGATAATTATCAGAAGTTGCCATATGATCTCTCTAGTACCTAATATTTTTTGTCTTCTCCAAAGCTGTTCTGATTGCCAACTGGCTGATCTAAGCTCCTGAGGGAGGAGCTGAAGTCCTGGATAGCCTTGGCCTGACCTTGCTTTATAGTAGTCCTCCAATTGGGGTGGCTGAGAATCATGACAGACAGGTCCTCTGCTAGCTTCTATGGGCCAAGTTTCTGGAAACTAGTGTTTGATTTTTAAATGGCATGTGGCCCTTCTATGATTTAGTGACTCAGAAAAGTGAAAGCCATTTACAAAAGTTAGCAAGAATTTTGTTTCATCAATTTCCTAACTGGGTTCACAGCCTTACTGAATGAAATCAGTTTCTGATTGGGCACAAAGAACTGCATTTCTATGGACTTCTGAATCCATGTTCATATTTTCTGTGGCCACTGAACACCTTGGCAATTTTCCATTAGGGACTGGAGGGAGTGGATGCCCTTTGTGGAGAGGAGTTAATAGCCCTCAGGTGTGCAGGTTCTCCAGTCACCTGAGGAAGGGCCAGGGCTCTTAATCTAGCAAATACTTGGCTGCAGGCTTGGGAAGAAATGGCCATTATTTACTGATTGTATTTGGTACATATTGTGTGATACTTGAAGAGATAAAAAGGGACTTACCAGCCCTTAATTGAAATCTAAGCTTTTTATCGCTTATTTTTTCCTCACCCTATCTCCTCCTTCCCACACTTTTCCTTGCATTGTGATGATCTAGTGGGCACGTCTGTCAACAGGACAAATGCCTCCTCTGACTATAACCTCTTAATAGTTGTGTATAATGAAACTGTAAACTTTTTTAAATAAAATGTGTATATACCTTGGCAAATGGCTGGACCTTGATCACTAAGATAATAGACCCCATGATTATGCTTAGCTTGTTTACTGAAACCCCCTCCCTGTTCTTCTGGCTCCTTTGAGCAGCTTTTATGCAGCAGATGACCAGATTAGTTTGGGAAAGGAGTGTCACCCTCAGGCAGAAAGTAATAAAAAGCCCGGTGCAGAAGTCCTGGAACTCAGCTGTGGCTTCTGCACTAGAGCCTTGGAAAGCTCTCTTCTGTGAAGTCCTGTATTCCAGAAGCTCTTATCTATCCCTAAACCTAAACAGTTCTTGCTAGTGAGGGATACCCCCTGGCTTGGAATTCACAGGTAGTGCCACTTTCTGGGAAGTGCCAGCCTCAACTGGACGTGGGGGTTACAGGCTAAAGCTGATCCCCGGATTAACCAGCATTAACGTTCCTTTCCAAAGTATTTGCCCATGATGACCACCAGGTGGCGATGTTGCCCTCTTGGTTTAACGGAAACAAGATTTTTGTGGGAAGCCCCTTAAGACAAAGGGAATTATCCTCCTTTGGTTGTGTGTTCTCATTCCCTCAGCTCTCTTCCACTATTTTCTCCTCCGTCCCCAGTTCCTTTCCTTCTTTGCATCCTGACGTATTCTTCAATCAGCTTGGCTTCATAGTTGCCGAGCAGTGGTGTTTCAGTGCCTGCTCCCTCCCCAGTGGCAAGTTAACTCTCACTACCCTGCTGCCTCCAGTGCTCAGAAGCAAAACATGTAACAGGTTCTTTGTAGGTGGCCCTCCTTGACCCCTCAGGACTCAGGGACTGAATGCCAGAGCTATGAGCTCTAGTCCCTACTCTTCCATTAATCAGCTGTGCAACTATGACCTCTCCCTGGGTCTTCTGTGGACCTTGGGCATTCAGGTGTAAAAGGAGCCTTCTAGAAGGTAGGTTTTGATTGACACCTGTGACTCAGGCCCCAAAACAGCATCATGTGGCAGGATATATTAACAGCATCCTAAGAGAGGATACTATAGATTAACCTATAAAACACCAAGATTTCAAGAAGTTTTAGACCCAAAGGGCCTTGGAAGTATAGAGCACCCATTTTCCAGCATAAAGGGGAATTAAGATGTGCACGGGTCACATGAACAGTCTATGTATCTCACACAGGCCGTTCATTCAGTTGTGCTTGGGTCTCTCCGCCTTTAGTAATCTCACATAGCATGACTCTTAAGGCTTAGACCACCTGCTTCCCAAGTTGCAGATGGGTTGCCACTGCCTACCTGAGCCATTATCCCTTTCCTGGGAAGAATGACCCTGGATTTCTGAGGCATAGTGTCCTGGAAAAGAAAATTGCAGACTCAGAGCCCCAGAACTTGCACTGTCTTTTCTTGCCATCTTCTAGAGACTGCCCTCTCCCCCAGGGCACAAGGACCTTGGAGTTTCCTGGTTCCCATTTAGAACCATGGCAAGGATTTTTATGACTCCACAATCCCTGGTCTCGCAGAAGCCATGGAGCCATGGGCAGACTGAGGAGCCTTGTTTGTAAGGAGCCCAGATGAACCCAAGACAGCACACCAAGGACCAAATCCTGCTCCCCGGGGCTGTGCATTATAGTGTTTGCAC
>NW_003852688.1:681687-683490 GCF_000181295.1 Otolemur garnettii
CACCTCTGGTATATGGGGCTGGTGCCCTACTCCTTGAGGCACAGGCACCACCCAACACCCACAATTTCTTGAAACTGAAGAGGTACTCTGATTAGGAATATCATGTTAGAAGGTAAACAACAGCATTTTCCTCTGGTTGTGTGTATGTGTGTGCATGTGTCTGTACAAAGTATATTTTCACAAAAAAGCTGTGCACTTCTATAGACTTGGGCTCCTCGGAGTTCTTTGAGGGGCTCAACACTTGGTTTCTAGGACCTGGTGCAAGGAGTTAGAGATAGCAAGAACAAACTTGGAGTTCTTAAGAGAAAACTTGACCCTTCTGGCTGCCTGCAATAGTGAACCTGGAGAGGGGTTCAATTAACCATAGAAGATGGTGTTCTCAGTTCTGTAAACAGTGGATTGGGTGCTTGCTGAGGCCACTATTGTGCACTTAAAAGTGTAGAACAATCCTTCTGAAAGATGCATCTCTATCGACTGGGAAAGAATTATGTGCTGGTAACACCAGCACATCAGAAACACATGGGCATCTTCCTTAACACCCTCATCTGGAGATGACCGCCATGGTCAGGCTGAAGAGAGCTGTGAGCCCTTTGGTAAGGAGACCAGACCTTGGCTATGGATGATATTAACTACTTGTGAGGTGCCAAGTGGCTTGGTCACAGACATAGTGGCACAACCAATGCTGGAGCCCAGTTCTTCAGGACATAGATAACTGTTCATCCCAAGAATTACACTGCCCAGCCAACTGGGGCTGTGGATACTTGTGTCTGTGTGAGCCTTCTACCACCTGGTGGGCCCTGTGAGATGCCGGTTGGCTGACATGGCCAGAGTTCATTTTCGTAGGTGTGGGCTGTGAGGATCAGGGCCCTTCCGGTAGCATCCCCATCGCCACTGACATCAGCACCCCAGCCTCCTGGGCCTGCAGTGCAGTCAGAAAATAAACTCAGGCTTGGTGCCTGTAGCTCAGTGGTTAAGGCGCTGGCTACATACCCTGGGGCTGGCAGGTTTGAACCTGGCCCAAGCCTGCTAAACAATAACAACTACAATAACAACAACAACAACAAAATAGCCTAGTGTTTTGGCAGGTACTTGTAGTCCCAGCCACTTGGGAGGCTAAGGTAAGAAAATCACTTAAGCCCAAGAGTTTGAGGTTGCTGTGAGCAGAGACATCACTGTACTCTACCGAGGGCGACATAGTGAGACTCTGTCTCAAAAAAGAAAAGAAAAGAAAACTCAGATCTACCCAGAACCCATTTCCTAGAGCAGAAATATAGAAATAGGATGCCTTCTATAAAAGTAAAACTTTCTAATGGCCATGTTTTACTCCAGGTTAGAGTGCAGTGGTCTCAAAATTCACAGCAACCTCAAACTCCTGTGCTAAAGAGATCCTCTTGCCTCAGCCTCCCAAGTAGCTGGGACTATAGGAGCCCGCCATGACAACACCTGGCTAGTTTTTCAATTTTTTTAGTAGAGACAAGGGTTGTCACTCTTGCTGAGGCTGGTCTCCAACTTTTTAGCTCAGGCAATCCTCTCTCCTCAACCTCCCACAGTGCTAGGCTTCGGCCACTACGAATTTTTTTAAAAAGGTAAAATTGGGTGGTGATCATTGCTCAATGGGTAGGGTGCTGGCCACATACACTAGGCTAGCAGGTTCAAACCCAGCCTGGCCAGCTAAAACAACAATGACAACTGACAACAAAAACCACAACAAATTGCCAGGCAATATGGTGGGTGCCTGTAGTCCCAGCTACTTGGGAGGCTGAGGCAAGAGAATTGCTTAAGCCTAAGAGGTTGCTGTGAGCT
>NW_003852688.1:683643-684606 GCF_000181295.1 Otolemur garnettii
AAAAAAAAAAAAAGTTTGATTTAGCACAATATATTCAAAACATTACACTGTGTAATTCATGGTAAATGAATATTTTGCATTATTTTTGTGCTATGAAATCCAGCGTGTATCTCACACAGCACATCAATTTGGACTTCAAACCTTCAACGTTTAAACTGATATGAACTGGGCAGGCGCGGTGGCTCACGCCTGTACTCCTAGCACCTGGGAGGCCGAGGCGGGTGGATTGCCTGAGCTCAAAGGTTTGAGACTAGTCTAAGCTAGAGCTAGACCTTGTCTCTAAAAATAGCGGGTGTTGTGGCGGGGCCTGTATTCCCAGCTACTGGGGAGGGTGAGGCAAGAGAATTGCTTGAGCCCAAGAGTTTGAGGTTGCTGTGAGCTATGACACTACAACACTCTACCGAGGTCAACAAAGTAAGATTCTATCTCAAAAAAAAAAGACATGTTTTACCAAAGCAAAGTTGTTTTGCAAAAAACTTTACACTGCTTGTTTGAAACTGAATTAAAATTATATACCTTGAAAAATTCGGTGCCAAACAGCCACATGTGGTTTGTGGACAGCGTGGCCCTAAAAGCCTTAGTACATCAGTAATGTTTAAGAGAAGCAGGCACCTCACAAGAGCAACAGTGCAACTCTTCTTGGGAGTTTAGGGCATGATTCTGATCCTCCCACTCCGCAGAGAATGTTCCGAGGACTGGGAAGGAGGGGGGCTCATCCAGTCCAGTCCCCAGTCCCACGGAGGAGAGAGAGGGCGGACCCCGCAGGCTGGAGCCATTCTCTGTGACCCGGTCCTCGCCCTGCCGGCCGAGGGCGGGATGAGCAGACTAGGTGACCTGCCGGAGCAGGGACGCAGGACCGAAGGGCGCCGCCGGCCCATCTCCGCCGGCTGGAGCCCAGAAAGCCCCCGTTAGGCAGCCCCTCTAGGTTGCCCCTGTCCTCTGCGGGGCGGAGCTGTCCGGTCC
>NW_003852688.1:684904-686818 GCF_000181295.1 Otolemur garnettii
CAGAGGCGCGGCAGCTGACGCGTGCGCTGCCACTGTGCCAACCAGGACGACCAAAGCCCCAGCCCACCCCTCAACTGACCTTTCGGGAACGGAAGAAAGGGGGTCGCTGAAGCGCTGCTCACCACCAGAAGGGGCTTCCTGGAGGAGGGAGCTTCAGAACCCGCCTGGATGGGAAGGAGTTGGACCCGGGGAAGGGCAAGGTGTCAGGGAGACGTGATGGGAAAGGAAGTGGAATGGTGGCGTCTGCCAAATCAGGCATCAGAGGCACAAAGCAAGAATACAGAGAAGGGACAGACCGACTCAGAGATCTAAGCCAGAGAGCTGGGCGGCGGTGGGTGGGGGATCTGGAGCACAGGGGCAGGAAGAAGGGACAGGAGGTGCCCAAGGACGGCCACTTTGGAGACTGCGGTTTCTGCCTTGAGCGCTCTCTCTTGCTGCCTCTTTCTGTCTCCCATCACTTGGTCGGGGGTGCCAGCTGGTGAGTTTTGAGCTGTCCTATTTATGGAGAGACCCGCATAACCAGGAACTGAAGCCCTAGCCCGCAAGAGCTGAGGTCAGCACGTGAGTGAGCTGGCAGTGGAACCCCAGAGCCAGCTGAGCTGTGAATGGCTGCAGCCGGGCCTGACTCTCGGCAACTGGGAAATAGACAGAATGCACGTTTGGTAGCTACAGCTTCTAAGTTTCAGGTGTAATTCATTATGCAGCAGTAGATATCTGATACTCTATGACTTTTGGGAACCACTGTTTATTCCTAGGCTGTTTACCTTGACTTATTTTATGTGAGATATAAAATTTGCAGCATATTTAAACTACTGCTTTAAAATTTTTGTTTTGTTTTCTACTTATTACAGCTGAACCCAACCTTAAATGATTCTGTAATAAAGACTGGAAATAACAGTGAGGTGGTAAATTAGTTTCCTACTCTTTTTCTGTCTGTTACTCTAGCTTTGATTTCCATTTGCAGGGTCACTGGGTGGTCCAGAAAAGCTGCTAGAGCTCCCGAAATCATATCCCAAGTTCCAGGCAGAGGAAGAAGGGAAAAATAAATGACAACTCTTTTTTTTTTTTTTTTTTTTTTGAGACAAAGTCTCCCTTTGTTACCTTGGGTAGAGTACCTGTGGTGTCACAGCTCATAGCAACATCTAACTCTTGGGCTCCAGCAATCCTCTTGCCTCAGCCTCCCAAATAGCTGGGACTAGAAACCCCCATCACAAAAGCCAGCTAGTTTTTCTATTTTTAGTAGAGACAGGGTCTCATTCGTGCTCAGGCTGGTTTCAAACTTTGAACTCCAGAATTCAAGGGATACCCCTGCTTTGGCCTCCCAGAGTGCTAGGGGTGCACGTGGGCCACTGCACCCAGCCCACTTCCACCTCCTTGAGTAAACTGCCCCATGGCCACATCCTGCTTCAGGGAAGTTGGGAAATGTACTGGTTCCTTGAATGAAACTGTGGTTCTCCTAATGCAACATGTTGACCTTGTGTTTTTGGAAACTGCTGGCCCAAGTCAGCTCTTTAAAAAAAAATCATGAGGCAAATGGTGAAATTTATTTATTTATTTTTTGAAACAGAGCCTCAAGCTGTCACCCTGGGTAGAGTGCCATGGCATCACAGCTCACAGCAACCTCCGGCTCCTGGGCTTAAGCAATTCTCTTGCCTCAGCCTCCCAAGTAGCTGGAACAATAGGCACCCACCACAATGCCCAGCTATTTTTTGGTTGTAGTTGTTATTGTTGTTTGGCAGGCCTGGGCAAACTTGAGCTAGAGGCACCGAGCCAAATGGTGAAATTTAAACAATGCATAGGAACGTGATATTAAGAAATTATCAGGGCTCAGTGCCCATAGCACAGTGGTTACAGTGCCAGCCACATACGCCAAGTGTGGGGGGTTCAAACCTGGCCCAGACCAGCTAAACAACA
>NW_003852688.1:688003-689582 GCF_000181295.1 Otolemur garnettii
CTTGAGCCACAGGCGCCGAGCCCTGGCTATTTTTTTGTTGTAGTTGTCATTGTCGTTTAGCAGGCCCAGGCTGGGTTCGAACCCATCAGTCCCGGAGCATGTGGCCGGTGCCCTAACCACTGAGTACAGGTGCCCAGCCTATGGTTGTCTTTTTAAGAGGTGATCAAAGTATTGTGTTTTATCTCGGATTGTGCCTATTAATATATTTGTACATATATATTCAGAAAAACCTGTTAGAAATACATTTTGAGCTTATGGATGAAATGATATGTCTGGATTTGTTTCAAAATAATCTAGTGGCAAGAGGGGGATATAGTAGAGGAGACAAAATTAGCTAGGTGCTATCACTGTGGCTACGCAAGTGTTCTTTATATCATTCTTTTGAATGGGTTATAAACTTTTCATAATGAAAGTTTTTTTTAAGTTTTACTTTTAAGTGAAACTATTAAGGTTTATATTTGGAAAATCGGAGTTCTAAAAAAAATCAAGATTCTTTACTAAGGAACAGGATTTTCGCTTTGGGGACACACAGAACAGTCTCTGCCAGTTTCTAGTAGCTGACCTCAATTCTTTTTTTTGAGACAGAGCCTCAAGCTGTCACCCTGGGTTGAGTGCTGTGGCATTCCAGCTCACAGCAACCTCCTACTCCTGGGCTCAAGCGATTCTCCTGCCTCCACATCCCCAATAGCTGGGACTACAGTTGCCCGCCGCAACGCCCGCATATTTTTTGGTTGCAGCCGTCATTGTTATTTGGTGGGCCCAGGCTGGATTCGAACCTGCCAGCTCAGGTGTATGTGGCTGGCGCCTTAACCACTTGAGCCACAGGCGCCGAGCCAGCTGTCCTCAATTCTTAACTAGCAGAGATGAGCCAAGTGTCCTTTGACCTGATGGCCTCTAACAGGCCTGGACCCACCTGCCCTCCAGGCCATATGAGACACAAGGCCTGGTCTCAAGCAATTTATAATTCATTTGATCAGACCAGTACAACAGAACACATACTCTATAATCATTCCAAGATAGGAGATAAGTGGATGGCAAATTGTTCCACGTGCGTTCTTTCAATTAGGGGGTGAGGCCCAGGTGCACTGCGTGGAGGAGGTGGCAGAGATGAGCTGCACCTTACCTTGATAAGGAAAGGAGGACCATCTGGCCAGAAGAGGCTGCGATTAGGAGGCTTTGCTGAGCCTTGCTGCTGACTTCGTGGCTAGGGAGACAAGGGGAAACTGGGGCTCTGTGCCTATTTCTGGCCCTGGCAAAGGAATTGTTTAGGATAAAAAGGCAGACCAGAGAGTCTCCCTGTTAATAACAATGCTCATAACAGCAGCAAAAGTAGCCAATGTTTAATGTTTCAGGCACCAAGCTAAGGGTTTAACTTAGCAGGCTAAAGCCGGGAGGTCAGTGGAATCACCCTGCAGTGGACACCTGTTATTTCTGCCTGCACAGCATTGGTTCTCTCTCCTGCCCTCTTCTGTAGCACTGTCCCACAGCACTATTTGGGGGACCTACCCCTTCTCACCCTCAAATAAGTGGCTTTTGGAGGCTAACTCCAAAAATCCCTTTCCTTTTTTTTTTTTTTTTT
>NW_003852688.1:690930-692373 GCF_000181295.1 Otolemur garnettii
CTGAAATATGATTGAGGCAGGGGGCAGGATGTAGGATGGAATGGGAAGCCATTTTTAGTATTCAGTATCTGTCACTGCTGCTGGCTTTGCCTTCACCCTACCAGGCCTTTTTCTCAAGAGTGATAACATTAATTAGGTATAAAAGGGGCAAAATGTCATCACCTCCCTCTGTCCCCTGTTTCTACAATATACTTGAATTCTGATATCTCAAGAACGACCAAAGTATGGTTTTTAACACCTCCTTCACCAGCTGGGCATGGTGGCTCACGTCTGTAGTCCTAGTACTCTGGGAGGCTGAGGCAGGTGGATCGCTTAAACTCAGGAGTTTGAGACCAGCCTAAGCAAAAGAGACCCTGTCTCTACTAAAAATAGAAAAACTAGCTGGGTGTTGTGACACACACCTGTGGGCCCAGCTACTCAGGAGGCTGAGGCAAGAGGATTGCTCAAATCCAAGAGTTTGAGGTTGCTGTGAGCTATGATGCTATGGTGCTCTTCCCAGGGTGACAGAGTAAGACTCTGTTTCAAAACAAAACAAAAAATAAAAACCACAGATTAAATGTAAAACAAAGCAAAAGGTTTTCACCCTTCACCCTTAACAGATACACAGAGATGACAAGGAAATACCCACAGCTGAAAGACAGGTGTATGGGTCTGATTAAGCTGACAGGAGGCTTTCTCCAAAGCAGATTTTTAAATTGTGCCTTTGTTTGCATCTCTGAAGATTTTTGTATTTAGAGGTGACACACCTTAAGAATCCCATAGATGGGAGTGTATAGGCAGGCAAGGGTGAAAGTAGAAATGGAAAATATTTTAAATGTTTATCTCCAGCTGCTGAATGGAAAAGTAGATGGGGGCCATGGGTGGAAGCCAGAGGCCAGTGCCAAAATCCAGGCTGGAGAGATGACGGCCCAGGCCAGCACTAGGGCAGGAGAGGCAAACCGCTTGCTATGGACAGAATGTGGTAGAGAGAGAAAGAAGATTAAAAACGAGGCCTGGACTTCTACCTGAGTAACTGGTAGTAAGAATCCCACCTACTGGGATGGGAAAAGATGCCAGGGAGAAGTTTGAGGAGGGAAGAATAATGTAAGTTAAGAGACTCACTCGGCAAGTGAAAATGTCAAATAGGAAATTGGACAAATGAGTCTGGTGTTCAGGGGAAAGGCCTTATGAATACATCCAACTCGAGAGTCATTAGCACACAGATAATATTGAAAGCCCATGGAATTGAATGAGATCACACAGGACAAGGGATGGATAAAGCTTCTCCTTCCCTACCTACTCCCTTTTAAAAACTTGCTTTATCTCATATCAAATATTTATGTTTGTTTGATCTATTTGCAAATTCTCCATTTTGTTTCATTTATTCAAACTTCTACTTTGCTGGGCACCATGTTATTTAAAATATTGCTACAGGCTCGGCGCTTGTGGCTCAAGTGGCTAGGG